>NC_053120.1:11534096-11746596 GCF_010015445.1 Perca fluviatilis
ACGGACGTAAAAGCATATTAACCATTCACTGCACGTGATCGCTAGTAAACATATTACATCTTTGATGTCATTTTTCAGTTTTCAAGAATCTGTTTAGGAATCTGAATCGTTTTAAAAGTACCGGTTCGGCATCGGAATCATAAAAATCCAAACGATACCCATCCCTACTCAAAAGTCAACATGGAAGGGGAGTACTCCCACATCCCTTTTAAGCTAGCTGCCTAACCTCTACTCGTTTTAATTGGACAAGAGATAAACTTGTGATTATTCAAATGAATATTGATACTGGCAAATGTAATTTGTTTTAATGTGATCTGCATTTAAAACTAAATTATATCTTTAATTTCTGTAGAAGAAGGATTGAATTCAGTTTGTAAACATTACCTCTTTCTAGGTCTGAATCAATACAAAGAAGTAGAGTGTTTGGTCCAAATTTAGATTCAGTCAACTGGAATAGGAATTAAATTCAGCTTTTGAAATCTTGTCTTGGCACTACATCCCGTAAATGCTGGATGTCGTGTGCACTCATGCATGACTGGATTTATTTTACAATCCTATGACATATTCACTTTTATTTTTTTTATTTTATGTTGTCATTACTGGTAGTCTGATGTTGACAAAAATTGATGATCTTGTTTCTTAGAAAGGGTGTGGAGGCTATAAAATGATAGTCCTTACCACATACACATGCATTTACTTTGTGTTCATGGTTAAATGCAAGGCACATATTTTTCACTTCAGGTTAATTTGGGAGTTTTTAGGCTCATGCCAGACAGGAAATGCTCTGTCCTATTTTGGATTTAAAGTCCATGTCTGTGGCTTCACATGGTCTAGTCTTCTCTCTGCTTAACATTTGCTGTTTCTGAAGTCAGTTTATCATTAATTCATCGATGGAACATACATTAACAAAGATTTTGATAAATGTGTTACTTTTTCAGTAATTTGTCAGGCAAAAATTACAAACATTAAACTTTAAAATGTGATACCATTCTTTTACATTATTTAAAATGGAATGACTTTGTGGTTTGGACTATTGATGGGACAAATCAAGCAATTTGAGGATGTCACTTTTGGAGAAAGGTTTCTATATTTTCTGACATTTTATAGACTTAAAATTTCAACATTAATATGAGTTCCCCCAGCCTGCCTATGGTCCCGCCAGTGGCTAGAAATGGTGATAGTTGTAAACCGTGCCCTGGGTATCCTGCTCTGCCTTTGAGAAAAGCTCAGATGGGCCAATCTGGAATCTCCTCCTTATGAGGTCATAAGGAGCAACGTTACCTCCCCTTTCTCTGCTTTGCCCGCCCAGAGAACTTGGCCCGCCCATGAGAGAGAGAGACATCATGGCTTTCAAACAAGCAAAGTGGCAGTTGGTCAAGGACACCTCCCTTGAATTTGTTGACTCACAGAAAGATGATAATATTTGATTAATCGATTTTATTTTTTATTTTTTTATAATTTTTTTTTCGAGCAAAAATTGTGAAAAAATGCCCAACATTCTCTAGTTTCACCTTCTCAAATGTGAATTTTTATTATGTTCTCTGTTCGATATAATTTTAAACTCAATATATTTGGTTGGACAATTGGTCAGACAAAACAAGACATTTGAAGAGGTCCCCTTGGACTGAACTAAAAGATGAATCAATTAAACGTAATAATTATTGGCAGATCATTATCAATACTGAATACAACTGTTAGTTTCTGCCCTTTTTAAGAAGTCTAGTTCATTTTGACATTGCAGTCAATTATCGTATTCAAGCTGTTTTGTCTCAGATATTGCATCTATGTCAAGAGTAACAAATGCAGCAAGCCCTTCCTCTGAGTGCACTAATGTAAAGTGGGGGATATAATTTAGCTCCCCATATAGTTATTTCAACAATATCATGACTTTTGGACACTTCTCACATAGATCCCACTTCCCTGCAGGATGGAGTCATCATGTCTGGACCTGGCTCTGGAAGGTGAGCGGCTCTGCAAGGCTGGTGAGTATCGTGTCGGCGTGTCCTTCTTTGAGTCTGCCATCCAGGTTGGAACAGAGGACCTTCAAATCCTTAGTGCCATCTACAGCCAGCTGGGCAATGCCTACTTTCACCTGCAAGAGTACAACAAAGCCCTAGAGTACCATCGGCATGATCTCACACTTACTAGGTAAACAGTTTCATTGAGAAATACCTGTGTTTTTGCTGGAATGATTTTTAACTGGGGTTAGTGACCGTGCATACTAGTTTTTTGCAGGTCCAAGGCAAATTATTTAGGATTAAACTCTAACAATATATTCTGAACAAAGGCTAAAACTTTTTTAATCACAGTCTTCCTCTCCATGATTACATTTCTAGACTCTCGACTCCAATGTATTGTTGCTTGCAGCTGTACATTATTTTCTTGCGTCTTGTGTTTTTGTACTCATACACTTCTGTAATCCACTAAACGTGTGTGTGTGTGTGTGTGTGTGTGTGTGTGTGTGTGTGTGTGTGTGTGTGTGTGTGTGTGTGTGTGTGTGTGTGTGTGTGTGTGTGTGTGTGTGTGTGTGTGTGTGTGTGTGTGTGTGTGTGTGTGTGTGTGTGTGTGTGTGTGTGTTCGTGTGTGTGTGTGTGTGTGTGTGTGTGTGTGTTTTCTCCTCCTCTAAAATCCCAGAACTATTGGAGATGAACTTGGTGAGGCAAAGGCCAGTGGCAACCTTGGGAACACATTAAAGCTTTTAGGGCGGTATGATGAAGCAGTGGTTTGTTGCCAAAGACATTTGGAAATCACCAGAGCCATGTATGACAAGGTGGGTCATATTTCTGTGATATTTAAGAACTACAACAAGAGTTATTTAGTTATATGGTAGGCGAAGCATCCCTTTAGTCCCTTTATCTTAACAAACTGATAATGGATGACTTTTTACCATTCAAAGTTTATAATTGTAATTCTAAATTTCAGTCACTGACTAGAAGGGCTTACTTTGATTAGAATAAATGGATCCAATTTTGTTTTCAATGGTACCACATGACTTGCTTTGCAGCCACGGAACGTTTTTTGGTATGCACGACAACTGCGAAGCGTTGGCGTACCAACATCTAGAATAGTTTGCCAGCCCACATGCAAAAAAAAGCAGGTCTGGTGTGAGTGTATTTTAAGTATATAATTACAGCACTGGTCACTCTGGTTTCCGTCTGTGAAAATCTGGTGTGCGTGCTGTAGGTTGGGCAGGCTCGAGCGCTGTATAATTTCGGGAACGTTTACCATGCCAAGGGCAAAAGCATCTGCTGGACTGGAGCCGAGCCAGGAGAGTTCCCAGAGGAGGCCCGGATAGCCCTGAGGAAAGCTGCACAGTACTATGAGTGAGTTGGTTTTACTAAACCTATATTTGTTGTTTTGCATTTATTTTGAAAGCCCTGAGGAATGTTACAAGTGACTTGATTGTTAAATTGCCAATACCTCACAGGTTTGTTCCCCACAATAACCTTGTTAGCTTTTTTTGGCCCAACTCGCATGGGATTACAAGGAAACGGCTGTTTTACAAAACCTGCATTTTACAGTAATGCATAAACAAAACAAGAGAAAACAAAAATTACATTATAAATAATTCTATGTTCTTTCAAATATTTATGTGGACAAATTCCAAATGAACTATACACTGAAAAGAAAAGTGCTGTTTCCCATCTCTCAGGCTTTCCTCAAGTAACTGGCTAATTTAAGATGTGAACAGCCAACTCAGTCTTTGTGCATCATCCATATTTAAAAAAAGCAATATTTGTTTATATCTTACTAAACCGTATTTTGCAGTTCCCAGTAAAAACAAATCTTCTTTCCTTCATACATACCATCCAGTTTCAACAGTAAGTGGTAACATACTAGCTCTCAGCATGGCAAATAAAGATCTGTTCTTTTTAAATAAACTATGTACAACATAATTCTCAGTACCATATTCATATTTTATCATCAGCCCACTGCTCTACATTGTATCCGTGTACCCTCAAGTAAGATGGAGAGGTGGTTATTTTTTGTAAATTTGCCACCCACAAATGTAGATTTAAAATGTAGCATAGTCTAAGCTGGTCAGCTGCTGTGTAACATTTTCAACAAAATGGTTGTCTCTTAAGCACACCTTGGCTGCCTCAACTTTTACTTTTTTGCATTGATAATATGCGTTGATAAAGTTATTCTCCTTCTTGTCCAGTCATTTAGTCTGTAGGTAAAATCTCTGTAGGAGAAAGGGTGAAACAAAAGGAAAAGGTTATTTTTGTTGCGAGGGCTCGCTGGGTGTTGTCCTGACAAATCCTCCTGACACAAATGTTTTTTTGTTTAGTTTTTTCATGAAAACTAAAAAAAAGTATGTGTACCTTTTAAAGGGATACTTCACCGATTTAGCATTCAGCTTTGTATCAGTAGAAACCCGATAGTATTTCTGAATGAGCGTGCCTCCCTCCCTCATGTCCCCCTGAGACGAGAGATCTCTGCATTTGGGGCCTGGAAAAAATCTTCCGATGACGTAAAATGACGATTTTTGCGTCATCGGAAGATTTTTGGGCCAGAGGCAAGGACTACAGCCAGTAGTAGGATCTACTTCCTTATGTTTTCAACACGCCCACAGGGGGTTGGACTGCCGAGTCTGGCCGAGGTATTCCGAATGAAAACAACTGTCAGCCATCTTGAATCTTCGCTAAACAGGCTCTCGGTTTTCAGCAGAAAACATTTACAACAATTATCTGCATTTAAACTACCGGACGTGTTTATCACCGGGATACATCGGTACAGATCGGAGAATATGCAGGAAACGTTATTACAGACGCAATACTCGGACACTACGCTGAAGCCGCCTGCACGGAGACCAGCGGTGTCGCTCAATGCCGCTAGCCGGCTAGGGGACATCCTCATCGGCTAGGTGGAAAGCTAACGCTAGCTGTCCACCTGTCCCAGCCATCCTGCTTGCAAGTGTCTGCTCATTAAACAACAAGCTGGACTACATCCTCCTTCAACGAAACTCCCAACGTGATTTCAGTGACTGCTGTGTTTTTGTTGTTGTGGAAACATGCCTGAACAACAGTGTAACGAACGGGACTATCCAGCTACCAGGCTGCTCGCCCGCCCGTGGAGGTGGGCTGTGTTAAACGGACTGGTGTAGAAATAAAATCCAACTAGCTACTGCTAACTGCTGGTGGAGCTTGTGACTGTTAAATGCCGACCATTCGACATTCCACGCTAATTCACGCCTGTGTTTATACTCTGTGTTTAGCTACACCAATGCTAGTATGCGTTAGCTGAACTTTACGGATCCTGCTTGCAAGTGTCCGCTCATTTAGACCACAAACTGGACTACATCCAACTTCAACGAAACTCCCAACGTGAGTTCAGAGACTGCTGTGTTTTTGTTGTTGTGGAAACATGCCTGAATAGTGTACCGGACTGTCCAGCTACCAGGCCTGCTAGCCCTCCGAGCTAGAGATGCTCTGTCGCCAGGTAAAAGAGGTGGGCTGTGTTAACACCGAGTGGCGCAGAAATGTGGTGATTTGTATCCATTTAACTGCTAACTGCTGGTGGGGTTTGTGACTGCTAAATGCCGACCATTCTACATTGCACGCTAATTCACGGCTGTGTTTATGCTCGGTGTTTACAGCCCACCAAGCGCTAATGCTAGTATGCGTTAGCTGAACTTTACGGAGCCTATAAAGTGTGTGTACTAAATGTAGCCTGTTTCGTATGTCGTTTTTATATAATGTCGTTGAGTCACGATGAAACGTTGTTTCATGTATATGGTTGAAATAAAACACGCTTGAGTTGAGTTGAATGCCTCGGTCTGTCTGTGAAGCGGTAGGCGTGGCTTGGGAGTGGACTCAAAGCAACGAAGCAGGTGCATTCTGGGATTTGGTGTTTTTCATCCATATAAGACCAAAACACATTTTCTGGCTTTTCTCGGCCTAGAAGGCACCAATTAAATTTTTTTTTTCACATTTCTACTACATAAGTGACCCAATTTAAAGATGTATTCAGCTTTCCAGCGGTGAAATATTCCTTTAACGTATGTGTTTCTTTGGTGTTTTTTTTTTTTAAATTTTTTTACAAAGAGCAAACCTGTGCCTGGTGAAGGAGTTAGGTGATCGGGCAGCCCAGGGTCGCACCCATGGTAACCTTGGCAACACTTACTATCTGCTGGGTGACTTTGACGCTGCAGCAGCTGCACACGAAAAGGTAGGTGGTAAACATGTAGAGCTTCAGTGTCTGCTTCACATCACCTGCTTCAAACTGTCTGTCTTCTCTGTATTTTTAAGTACCTTTTTCATAGACAAGTGACAACTTAATTTGATATTGGACACATTCGTTGAGAAGATGTCTGACCTCATGATCATGGAAGCTGCGTTCGTCTTGATTACCTCAAAATGTTCCCGGTTAATCCTGACCTGAGTAATGTGCACCCTACTGTTTGTCCTGTTTGGCAGCGGCTGCTCATCGCTAAAGAGTTTGGGGATAAGTCTGCTGAGAGGAGGGCCCACTGTAACCTTGGCAATGCTCACATTTTCCTCAGCCAGTTTGAAGTGGCGGCTGGTCATTACAAGTGAGTAAACAAGTGAGGCTAGAGGACTTTCTCACCTCGTGATGGGTCATTTGCATATAGTTATGTATGTCATCATCATACTTGGAAACGAAACAAGTATGCTGATGATGATTTTCATTTAAGCACAGTCCTGATCCTAAAATACTTTTTCTTCTTTGTACTGTAAAAGTTTAAGTGACAGACGCAAGACCATGTAATTTTACTTAAGAATACACAACAATAAATCAATTAGATGAGGAAAAATCTGATTACACATGGTAAAAATATGTTCATCAAATCAGCTGAGAATAAGTCTTGTTTTCAACACTTTATATCTCCCCTTTTCAGCATTTATTAGATTAGATTGCAATCTGCAGCGTTGCAGCTGCCGTACCATACAGAGATGCAGTTTGTGAGTATGCTCTCAGTGATAGAGCGGTAGAAGTCTGATAGAATTCTAGGACATAGGTATGCTTTCTTAAGGGTCCGTAGAAAGTTAAGGCGCTGACGTGCCTTCTTCACCAGACTAGAGGAGTTGAGAAACCAAGAAAGATTTTCTGTGATGTGGACCCCAAGGAACTTAAAGCTAGACACACATTCCACCTTGGCACCGCTGATGTGGAGGGGGGTGTGTGCCTTGCTCTTGGTTCTTCTGAATTCCACAGTGATCTCCTTGGTCTTCTGCGAACTTGATTATGGCATTGGAGCCATAAACAGGGGTGCAGTCGGGAGAGGGAGTAGAGCAGAGGCTCAACACACAGCCCTGCAGCACGCCAGTGTTCAGGGTGATAGTGGAGGAAGAGAGACCTCCTATTTTAAGTAAATTTAAGTTGGTGAGGAAGTCCATAATCCAGTTGCAGAGTGAGTTGCTGATGCCAAGCTGGCTGAGCTTGGAGATCAGCTTGGAAGGGATCACAGTGTTGAATGCTGAACTGAAGTCAATGAACAGCATTCTAACATATGTACTGGGACTGTCCAGGTGGGTGAGTGCCAGGTGGAGAGCTGTGGAGATGGCATCCTCTGTTGATCTGTTGCGTCTGTAGACAAATTGGTACGGGTCTATTGCAGTGGGCAGACATGAATTCAGTTGTGAGAGGACCAGCCTCTCAAAACATTTAGCAATGTTGGGTGTCAGTGCAACCGGGCGGAAATCGTTCAGTTCCTTGGCTGTGGAGTGTTTAGGCACCGGAACAATGGTGGATTATTATTATTATTATTATTATTATAAGCAGTATATAAACAATAATTAAATGTTGTAAGTGTTAATGTATTTATCAGCAACTATAACTCCTCCGGTCAACATTCATAAGCGGAGGCTGCTGTATGAATGTCAAATGAATGACAGTAAAACAGTTAAAATGAAATATGTCTCCATAATGGAAGTTATATTTCTGACAAATACTGTAATTAATATACACCTCATAATGTCCTTAAATATGCTTACATCTACACCAGTGTGTTATAAACCTTTTTAATAAAAAGTTTGTCTACCACTTATTAATGCTAAATAGGCGGACTTGAAGTAAATAATTTACTGTTTTGGTAACCACCACAGACATGTACACAGATACGTAGTTGTTTAGCAGCAGTAGTTAATTCAATTCAAATGTTTTTTTTAATATCGTACTGCAGCATGTTCTTGACACAGAGGCCCTTGGAAAATTTCAACAAGGAAAGAAAAGAAAGTAGCAGATAACTATCATTCTCCTGCTCCCACCCTAGACATTCTTTGACCGTCTTCCTCCTCTTCTGTTTCGCCCCCAGGAGAACTCTGCAGCTGGCCAGGCTTTTGAAGGACAAAGCAGTGGAGGCCCAGGCCTGTTACAGTCTAGGCAACACCTACACACTACTGCAGGACTATGACAGAGCCATTGATTACCATCTCAAACATCTGGTCATTGCTCAGGACCTCAATGACAGGTCTCTGCCATAAAGCCATTTGTTGTCCGCTTTCTGGCAAACTGTCTTTGAAGTATAATGAGCATGTACAGTTTCTCTGTGGGTGGCCCGTGAACTAATTACCTGCCAGAAGTTGGTGGTGTTGCTGCCAACACCCATGAAGCTACAGTAAATGGCAGAAACAAAAAACAGACAAGCAAAAAGTGACAAGCAAACAGCATTTGGGACTTGCAATGGGATTTAATGTCATTAACACATAATGGCAGATCCACATGAACATCAGCAAGACATAGACTTTCTATTTACGGATTACAAATTGTATTCTGTTTTATAAAACATGACAATCCTTTTATAGATTACATTTAAAACAACTCATCCTTGACTATGTTTTCAGGTAGACACATGTTTAGCTTTTTAATGTTTTAACCTTTTTTTGCTTGACCTTACAGATAAAGTCAGTGTGTGTAGGCTTAGTCGCATACAAGGAATACAATTGGATGTAATGGGAGGAACAGAGAGAGAGAGAGAGTTCTTCAAAGTCTGATAATTGGTTTTGAAAATGTCTATTTACTCATACAAATATTCTTCCTATAAGTAGAACCTAAGGTATTGTTGTATACAATAGATTTTCTTTTTGTACACTGTGAAATGTGTACGCAGGCGTGAGATTGATTTAACGATAAATAATTGTTGAATCCTAACTGTTGTTGCGAAATCAGCATGCGCTCATGTTAGGATCAGGTTTTTGTGATTGTGCTGTATGATAGTTTGATGAATGCCCTTCCCATTCTTGCGTACTCTCAGCTGAAGTTGCTCAGCCTGTTTCCCTTTGTGTCTCACTGCAGGGTGGGTGAAGGACGAGCATACTGGAGTCTAGGAAATGCTCACACTGCCCTGGGGAATCATCAGCAAGCAATGTACTTTGCTGAGAAACATCTGGAAATTGCCAAAGAGGTGACTGTTTACTATATACCTCCTCCCTCAGAGTGCAATCAGTCGCTGCCATCAGGCCACACACCCCTCTACTGGTTGTATGGGGAACAGCAGGAAATAATAGCTTCTTTTGTATGCAGCATGTGTATGGATGCATTCATTGAGGATTGTTATGGACATACAAACTGCAAAGCCAGAATAAAAATGAATCCTACTTAGCAATACTATGTTTTGTCTTTGATTTGTCACATGCTCCTATTAAGCTTTGGTTACATTAACTTTGATGTTGCAGACGGGAGACAAAAGCGGTGAGATGACAGCCACGATGAACTTGTCAGACCTACGGCTGGTCGTAGGCCTGAAGTCCAACTCCAACATCCACCCCAACATCTTCCGCAACACCAACACTAACAGCTCTGCTCTCCCAGCAGGCTACCAGGGTTACCCCAGCCTCCAAGGTAAATCTGTAAATCTCTGAAGGACTGTCATTTTCAGGAAGTTTTGACGAATCCATTTTGGAACATGTAGCAATATGCAGTTACACTTGTGAATCTGTGTAATTGCATTTTAAGCAACATGACAGAACACACACTTATATTACCTTCATGCACACATTTCAAGATGTAAATTCCTGTCCTATGGAAAATCTATTCTTCATAAAAGGCCGCATTACATTGCGATGCTTCGTTGAAGTTACCTTGTGTTTTTTACCTCCAGCAATGGTATATATCCACTCACGTGCACACGGATGATATGGTACACAGTCCTACCAATGGTTTTCACTATTTCACTGACCTACAGGTAGCCGTAACGCACCAATAAAACACAGCAATGTGCCAACAGAGGCAGGAAAGAGAGACTGCAAACTCTGCTTTGCTAATTTTGAGGAAAGAAATGTATTCAACATCACTGTTGTCTAGTAGTTGCGAAAGTGTGGTATAAATATTAAAACATGTGGCCACACTGTTGAACTTCAGTATTTTTGTTTCAGGGGTCAAGTCTCAACCAAGGATAAGAGACAGTGCAGAGACTGGACTGATTCCAAGTCCTGACAAAACTCAAACTGGGGATTCATCGGCTCATCCAGTATGTGTGAAATGTGAAAGTACTTTACAAGGCACAAACACTTAAGATGTGAAGTACTGTATGTAATGTTTTTTTTTTTTTTGGTCTGAAATGCATTGCAAATCAGGGGGAGTGGAAGTTACTCTGATTTCAAAACCTTTTAAATGGTTTAAACTTTTCAAGTTTGCATACACATACTCAACATTCCCAATTTGTATTTGACATTGTAAGCACTACTCTGGTTGTCATTAACATTAAAGTAATAATTTTCTTACTTTAGATCATTTATGAGGCAAATTATATGGTTAATTGTTTTCGACTTAACTGCTGTTGTGACTAAGAAAATGCCAAATGATTGATGCTCATTTAAGGTGATGGTCTTAATTTTCAAAATGCAAGATTAATTAAATCAGCTATGTGCTCTGGCTCTAGGAACATGTAGTCCAAATTAAACAGAAACTTGTGTTTTTGTCATGTAAAAAACCTTTCCCCAAGAACCCGTTCACCAAACACCCTACAGTGTTTAACATGGGTAAAACTAGCTAGTAAAAGTAGTTCAGACCTAACATGAATCTACCAGCGATGTTCAATGACCAATCTGTTTGCACTTTTAATGTACAGGACTGGGGAGAGGATGTATTCCCCGGGTCGTCAAAAAACAACACGATCAAGGCTTCTACTAAGCTCTTCCTCTTCCAACGGCTGAAAAGCAAGAAGCAGAAGAACAAGCATGAGCCTTCAGCTCCTGAGCAGGAGGCACCATTGTCTCCTAAGGTAATTCTAAATACACTAGATTGTCCTGCTCACTCATAACGTCCCTGGGACCCACAAGATTGGCAATGATGATTCACCCTCAAGAAAATGTTAAAAGTGAAACATGTATCCTATGACAGCCCCTCTACCAATGATTTTCTAACCCCATACAGTATGAGGACTTCAGGAGGAAATGTTTTGTTTCTGACTCATGTTCCAAAAAATAGTCAGATTCCAGTTTGGGTGAAAGGAAAAAGTCAAGCGAAGTCAATTTCAAAATATAGTTTTCTATCAAATGAAAACCTTTTTGTATTACAAACTATATAGTGTAGTCGAGGACTTTATGCCCTCTGCGTCCACACACACAGGAATGCAGCTGTATCTAAAAGCGCTGCTATGCCCAAGAACAAACTTCCTTTTACAAACTCTACAGAATAGTTCAGCTTTCACTTTTTACCCCTTTGAAAACGTTTTTGAAGAATCTGAATACATTTTGTCAGTTGACAGATTAACTAATTGTTTTATCCCTAAACAATTGCTTCTTTAACAGGAGAGTTAAGAAGTAGGAAGGGATGCGGCGTGTCCATGCTGTTTACCCTTTCTTTCTGGTGTTTAGCCTGTCGGCTGTCCTGATCGATTATCTGAAGCCCTTTTCCAATGTTATGGAGTCTATTTGTATTTATTATTTATTTATTTTTTAACACCGTAGCCAGGATCACGGGACACCATTGGAGAGGATGGCTTTTTCGACCTCCTCTCTCGTTTCCAGGGCAACAGGATGGACGACCAAAGGTGCTCCCTACTGTATGACCAGAGCCATCTCACGGTTCATTCCTCTCCCTCCTCCACCCCACCTGTAGCTGAAAGTAAATGTGAGTCCGCCCCTTGTGTTCCCATCTGTGTTCACACCATATGGAATAGTACATTCTCTGGCTTATTGTCTGACTACTCATTCTAGGAGAAGTACAAGTGGAAATTTGTGCTTGATGGTCCTTTCTTATTCCACCACGTTTGTCCCTTATTAATGACAAGCCAATTACTCGTCATATTCAGTCTGCTGTGGTGAGCAGTCAGTTTTGCTCTTATATGGTGTGAATGCATCATTTCCACAAATGTGTCCTTTACATATGAAATGTTGTGGAATCCTTTGTTTGTTTCAAAGATGACTTAAAGTGATACACCACCCAAAATCTGATGAGTATCTAACACTCAAAAGAGATTTTGGTTTGAGTGTTACTTTAATTTCATAGAATAACTGTAACCCATGAGTATCTCAACCCTTCTCAAACTCTTTTCATCCTCTGTTTCCTGTGTTTACCTCCTACATATCCTGAAATGCTGGGTAGAGGAGTAAAACGCACAACACAAGTGTAATACACTTACAGTACATTGTTGTTACAAATCACACACAGCTCATAAGGATCTCTGTTTCTAGCTATTTTGGAGTGCGAAACACCGTTTCAGGATCCTGGTCATTTCCTGGAGCTGCTGGCCAGCTCCCAGGCCCGTCGTCTGGACGACCAACGAGTCAGCCTGAGCCATTTTCCTGGCTTACGTCTCAACACCTCCAACCCGCCTCGTACACCCTCCACCTCCAGCACAGATCAAGTCCCCCCACAAGGTAACAACATACTGCCCATTTCTGTCATCTACCTCCGTGCTACTACTCACATCGTGACTAATACTAATTTCTCCTCCCAGCCCCGATCTCCAGTACAGATACCTCTCACACACCCTCCCTCTACAGTCGCCTCGAGGCAAGCGCTGAGCAGCCCGACGGGGACGATGTTTTCTTTGATATTCTAGTAAAGTGCCAGGTGAGAAAAATAAATCCTGTATATTGCTTGCTGCCCAAGCATACACTATAGTATTACTTTATTTTACCTCTGTAATTTTTTAACAATTTGCTAATACATTTCAAGAAGCTTTCTGGAAAGAACTACATAGTCTGTTACTAATTACGGGGAGAAAGCGCTTAATATTCATTTATTAATAGAAACTTTATTCTACATGTTTTAATTGTATGCTTCTCTATGGACGGGTTTAACATTTGTGCATGTTGATATGACCTGCTGTGCAAAGAGTGAAAGACTCTAGGTTACACTAGCTATTATTTAGATCCAAGTCCCTATTTTTCCCCATAATTAGTACCACATGACTAGGTTCTTTCCAGGAAACATCTTGGCAATTACTGGAAAATGTAATAAATCTCAAATAAAGCTTGACCTATATGCTTTTCAGGCACATTTTTAAAAAGTCATTGTTACTATTTTCGATGGTGTTCAATACAGTTGTAGTTATATTTCAGTTTACAGAGTAGACAAGGTTCTTGAAGGGTTCAATTAAAGGCAATTTGTAAATTTCAGAGATGCATACATGGATGCTCGTGCAAAACTGTAAATTGCTCTTGATAAGCATCAGCTAATGTGACTGAGCTGTCTCTCGTCAATGTTTTTAGGGCTCCCGACTGAACGACCAGAGGTGTGCTGCTCCACCTTCTAAAACCAAAGGACCAACTGTTCCGGATGAGGATTTCTTCAGTCTCATCATGCGTTCCCAATCCAACAGGATGGAGGAGCAGCGAGTCCTGCCGCCCCCTGGCGTCACCCAATCCAAACCAGACTGACTCCATTACCCCTCCCACACCAAAGGATCAACCAGGGTTGACTTTGTGCTTGAAAGGATTAGCCTGCGTTGACCGACTCGGCTTCGCGACCCAGGTCAAGACGTGGGTCGGACACGGGTCGATTTCAATGTGAATTGCACAAGACCAGGGTCACTAACAAAGGGGTGGGACAAATGATGTAATTGGTTGAAAACGGGAGGCACAGTCGTCAAGGTCGCTGCACACTTGGCGAATAATTTTTATTTTTTTTGTCTCACTTGAACTGAGAGCATCTGTCTCCACAAAATCATCTGTAGAGTGTTTGATGGTTATTTATTTGTGCTTTAGAACGTAATCGCTGTGGAACAACCTCCTATTCACGGGTCCATTCCGCTCTCTAGTCGACCGAGCTGCAGTTCAACCTGCAGGCTCCACTCACTTTCATTCCTGCCTTTTTGTATTGTCCTGACAACGTTCCTGCAAGACTACAAGGGACACTATTGGGAAACATCTCAAACAGTACTGGTCATTGTGACTGTAAAATGGGAAATTTTAGGTTTTTTAAGACTTGTTTTTAGATAGCCAACAGTGTCTCTGGGTTGCCACCTTGTTTTTGGCGCCCCCTGCTGCCTGTTTTAATCAGAGCGCTCTGCACCAGTGACGTCTGCCTACTCTGGAGGCTTGCATCAAGCCACTCACACAAACTGTGGATTGTGGTTTTTCAAGTAGTTTGTACTGTATCCAAGGACATAAGCCAAACCAAAGGGATTTCTGCTTTATAATGATGGACAAAGAGACACGTGAACCTATCTCAAGCAATTAAGCAAACTGGAACATTGCACGGCTTGTTCTGCCTATTTCTGATATTTCAGCAAGTCTTTAAGAGTGGAACATCTCTGTTTGAATTGATCTCAGACCTCTCCAACAATAACTCAAATGACAAATCCTCTCTGGGGAAATAAAGGTCTACTGCTACTACTGCAGTGGTGGCTAGTGGAGCCAATTATAGCATCTGTTCCCCGATATTGCTTTCGAAAGACTTAAAGTATGTCAGTTTTATATTGTTAAGGGTTGTATAGAGTTGTTATTGCCATGAATTGAAATGGCCATTTTCTTTGTAACACGATTTTACAGGGGATTAACTGTAGTGTGAGGGGAAAAAAAAAAAAAGTTGTTAGATTTTGTATTGAACCTTCTGACAATGGAGAAATAAAATCTCACGATTTTACATTACAACTTATTTATTTAACCTTGTTCATTATCTTCAGTGTACAACATGGGGATCCTTCCAAAGGACATGTTTTGGAAAATTCCAAATGTCACTTTGTTTCATCTAGACATCAATATAAATAAGTGTATTTACAAAGTGCTCTCTGCATCATAGAGACCAGACTTCATCTGTCTTGAATTCCTTTTGTTTCTTACCTTCCAGTTTGGTCTTTTCAGTACTTAAAAACTGCTCCTTCACATTAAATCAAATCACCTGAGTAAAACTTGGATGTTAATGAAAAAAAAAGCTTTTCAAGACTCCCCTACTAAATATAACAGTATAAAGTGCACATTAATTGGAAGGTTACAGTTTATACGGTAAAGCCTTTCCATATTTCCACATTAGTGGCCTTGCTATGCCTCAGATGTCAGCGTCTCATGCTTTCTGCACCTGAAAGGAGAAAATGGCTCCGCTTAGATTCTTTTGGAGATGGTATGTCTAGCAACTACATAGAATATATCAGTTAGCATTGGCCAGTGTGAGCTGCATTTGACCTACCTTTTGATGCAGCAGTTCAAGAAGCAGCTGGCCTCGTCGAGTCTGTACACCCCAGAGTTAGGCAGATCTTTACACAACGACAGGAATTTTTGCAGCTCTGATGTTGGAGTTGCACTTTGCTGCTGCTGCTCAATGAGTGGCAAAAAGTGACAGTTAACATCGTGCGCCACACAGTTTGCTTAACTGCAAATAAAACATTACTCTTCTCTGAATAACCAGCATATCCTTCAAAGCTAGGTGGGTAAAATAATGGCAAATGCCAGAAAAGGGGTAAACCCCATCACCTTGATGGTGTCGTAGGTGTCAGTGATGATTGTGATGAAAAGGCTGAGGATCATGTAGATGAAGAGTGAGACAAAGGTATAGAGGTAGACCCTGCTGAAGATCCACACCAGGCTGCTCTTCTGCTGCATGTTCTTAAAGGTGGAAAACATGTCGTCTCCGTTGATCAGGGAGAATAGACACTCTGACACTGTGTTCAAGGTCCGGAACTAAAACAAAAGAGCAAAGAGAAGAAGGTCATCAGATCTTTTACTTAAAAGTAACAGTACTGCAGTTTAGAAATTTATTAAAGGAAAGTGAAAGTACTAACTATGCAAACTGCCCATTTCAGAATAATGTTATATTAGTGGAATATAATTATTGATGCATTAATGTGTCCCCTTAATGTTGCAGCTGGCAAAGGTGGAGCTAATTTTAACAAATGTATGTTGGGTAGCTTAACCTGTAACATTGTACCATCAATCTTTTTTGTTGATTGTATTTTATATCTGAATTTGCAGTAACTATGTTAAACAAGTACAATATTTCAGTCTGAATTGTAGTGGAGTAGAAGTATAAACTTAAGTACAGTACTTTTGTGAATGTACCTAGTTACTTTCCACAGCTGTGATTTACTACTGAAACCAGCAGAACCTGGTGAGCTTTTTTGTAAAAATCCAGCAGACCTTTCTTTGTATTATGTAAACACCTCTTACCTTCTCATGGTATGGGCCGAGGACGATCCAGCCGCAAAAACAGTAACTCAGGTAGATAATTCCAGCGCAGCAGATGAAACGGATAACATTTGGGAAAGCTGCCCTCAGTGTCAGGATGAGAATCTGAAAATAGCCCCAGACGACGACGACAACAGATGGTAAAAGATCTGAAAAAATGTACGCTGAAGACAAGTATCTGGAAAACCACACACAAGAATGGAGTTTCCTTTTTTACAGTTCCTGTAATTTGGGGCAATTATCAGAAATGGGCTGGAAAATAAGCTCATAGATCAAATTTTGAACAAAGACGTAAGCATGAAATGCCACAGTACACTGCTTCATTGACGATAAGTGTAGGAAATATGGTGTGGTTCCACAGGATGTGTTATAACTGTGAGAAAAAATCCCCTGCAAGAGGAAAGTTTGTGTTCAGATACTGGCAAAGCAACTTAAAGGACAATTCCGGCGCAAAATGAACCTAGGGGTCAATAACGCGTGTACGGAGTCCACTGTTCTCTGGGATATGTTTTCATGCTAATCGAATGTCGCTAGCTTAAAACAAGCTTTGCGCAAACTGGTGATTAGCTTCTAACGCTAGTCTTTGGGGCACTAGTAAAGTAAAAAGAAATAGCTATTTCTATACCACTAACAAGGTTAAGAAGCTAGTTTAAAGACCGTATCGTTCACAAACAGGCAGGCGCCATCTTGGGAAAACTGTCACAATCCGTAGAACGACGGAACGCTGTGCAACCAGTAACCAGTAGCATAGCTCAAGCACGGATTTCGTCGTTCGACTGATCGTGACTGTTTTCCCAAGATGGCGCCTGTCTGTATACGTGAACGGTACTGTCTTTATAGACTCTTTTTAATAAACTGTCTGTACACTTACAAAGTTCTCAATGCTTCGGTTTACATGTAGGGACCCTCATTATGCTACCGTGGAAGTGTGGTGCTATTTTGAGCCTTGTTAGTGGTATAGAAATAGCAATTTCTTTTTACTTTACCAGTGCCCCGAAGACTAGTGTTATAAGCTAATCAGTGGTTTGCGCTAGCTTGTTTTAAGCTAGAGACTCATTCGATTAGCATGAAAACCTATCCCAGAGAACAGTCGACTCGGTACACGTGTTATTAACCTCTAGGTTCATTTTGCGCCGGAATTGTCCTTTAAACCACATGAAAAACAAAGTTCAGTGGCATTCCTTTTTCAGAAATATTAACAGTTGGTAAATGATTTGTGCTACTGTTTCATTTGCATTGTATGGGATCTCAATTGTAAACAGTGGCATGGTATTGTTGAATTTTGTACTACATGTGACGGACAAAAAAATTTAATGAGCATGTGCTGTATTTGATAAATGATCTAGACAGTCTTACATTATACTTCCTGAAGTAGCCCATGTAGCGGATGACCCCGATCCAGACAAACATGGTGCCGATCCCAAGGAAGATGCTGCAGACATCATAGCTTGTGAGGACCTAAAAGAAACAGTGGGTGTTTAAAAATGCGACAAATCTACTGAAGGAATACCTCATGAGTACATGCACAGTGTAGACAACAGCTGATATTGATGGGACGTAATATTGAGACATTGCAACAGTTTCTGCAGGTTTGACCAAGTCAAATTTAAGATTATAATAAAATGTAAGACCTTTATATCAACATCACCTAAGCCCTAAATTCAGTTATTTTTTTCAAGCCAAGTATCGCTAAACTTGCACTTCTCCGATCACGATGTGATTGGCCTGACTAGAGTTTGGTTTTTCCAACTCGCAAGTCAACGGAGAATGCCTGCAAATTAAATTTGCTGCCGCTAGGGTCCTTCTAGATTTCTAGGCTACTTCTCCATAGCTGAAGATTTAAATCAGTTTTATGTCTGTAGTACAATCCGAAAGAGACTCTCACCAATTACACAAAAACAGATTGGCTGCAATAGAAGTTGTGGATGGTGGTCTCATTTGTAGCCATAATACAGCAAAATTATATCTGGACTAGCAAAAGAAAAAAAAACTACAATATCACGGAATTAAAAGAGCATTAGAGGTAGCGTGCCTGGACGTAGGAAAATTAGGACCTCTTTAAAATGATTTAAGACCTAGAATACAATAGGCCTACTTTAATGCATTTAAAAACTTTTGAAGACCCCGTGGAAACCCTGTGCAAATAACATGGGTCATCTTCAGTCATACTGTAATAAAAAATCCCCATTACCTTAGACTGGATCTCTATCTTGAGAATGGAGCCAATGATGGTCATGATGTCGCTAGCAATGATCAGAATATACCAACCATTAACAAACTCCAACTTGTCTGACCATGGGACTTCTTTATCGCAACGACTCTTGCAGTAATGTGTGTACTCCTGTTTACAGCAGAAGGAAAATGTAGGAAATTGTACTGTTAATCTTGGTATTCAAATTGTCAGTACCTTTTTTTATTTGTGATGATTTTTTTTAAATTAAGTTTAACATCAAATAGCAGGGGTAAAATTTAAGTACATTTATTTAAGTACTGCACATATGTACAAATTTGAGGTACTTGAGCATTTTCATTTTGTGTCACTTCTTACTTCTACTCCACTGCAATTCAGAAAAACAACTCCACTATGTTTGACAGCTGTAATTATTTTACTAAGATTACAAAACCTATGAGAAAATAATGCAGATTGTAACAGCATAGTAGTTAAAGCTAGAGGTCTCTATATATAATATATATATATAAAAAAACAGCATATATAGCATAATGAACAGATACACAACAGACAATCATATGTTTTCTTACATCTTAGCAAACAAACTACAGGGGCTACTTGCTGTGTTTTATGGTCAGTTCAGTTAACTTACAAACTGCAGCTTGATCCCATTGATCACTGAGCGTGTGCAGAGTGTGAAGGAGGTGATGCACGTGATAATGACGAGGCAGTCAAACAGCACAGTCAGGTATATGTGTCGAGCAGCTGAGGGAACAGAGACATTTAATTTACTCATCTGAAAAGGATGAACATTAACAGAGTCTCAAGCTTAGAGAGCAGCCTTAATGAATCCTCGGCATCCTGGACATGAGCGTAAAGTAATGCAGATGATTCATTTGTAAATACTCAAATTAGCTCAGCAAACTTACATGCTCCAGTTACAGTCCAGTCTCTGCATTCGTTAATGTCAACATCGGTTTCCAGGTCAACCTTTATCATGCCGCTGTGAGCTTGGTTGTTAAAGGTTATCTGTTAACCCAGAGAGTCTTATTTAAGGGAGGAGAGGCAATTTTTTTGAAAAGGCCATCCTATAACAGTCAAACCCAATAGCTAAACATTCACTTTCCAGGCCCTTAAGATAACATTTACCTATTAACATAGAAGGCACTTTGTGCAACAGGCTTACTTTAAGACTTAACAGATTTGTGTCAACAGCAGTTTCATTAAATAAACACAAGATGTGGCCGCGTTAGCTCAGGTGGTAGAGTGGGCGCACATATAAGAGGTTTATTCCTCGACGCAGGAGGTCCAGGGTTCGAGTCAGACCTATGACGGTTTCCTGCATGTCTCTCCACTCTTTCATATCTCAGCTGTCCTATCCATTAAAGACAGAAATGCCCCCGCAAAAACAAAACCTTTAAAAAAAATAAACAAGTTTCACACTCTTAACCCCTATCTGTGCTGTATGAACAGGTAGCGATAAGGAATCCTTGTCGCGGTTATGGCTGCAATAAAGTGATCAGATGTGTCATATCACAGCTTTTCAAAGATCCAGTCTGATGTGATCCATTAGTGTTTTCTGAGCCATGAAGACAAATCGAGTGACTTACAATAACGGTAAAGTCGTAGCAGTCTGGCAGCTCTCGATGTCTCACTGTCTGTAAATTTATGGCCTTGAGAACAAATGTGACCTTGACAGAGAGCATCCTGAGGACAAAGCAGGTACATTAACTGAGGGTTATTTTCACATCATGTATAAAACCAAGAGAGGAAAATGATTTGGGCCTCAAGAAAAAGACTTTAATTAACTGTTATGTGCAAACCTTTTGAAATGCAATTCAAAATGTGCTTCCTGCAATGACGGATAATACATTGGATACACTTCAAGGCACTCTGTTAGATACAAGCCACAACAAAAACAATGAAAAACAAGCAAGGAATAAACTCATTAAACCTGGTTAGGTGGTAAAGTATTCAGTCTTTCCACTCATAACTCAAGCAATCCTGCATCATACCGGTTTCCACTTGGGCATCGATTTGAAAGGTCTCGTTTCCAGGGTAGATGGAGCCATTTCTGTAGAACTCCTGACACACTGACAGGGGGGTGTAGAAAGCACCGTTTTTCTCATATTCGTGATTGCCTACTGTTATGTTGTGCAGATGTCCATACTAGAAGTGAACAATTGAAATCGTAGAGATAGTTAGGTTTTTTGACAGGGTTGGGGTGCAAAAGTAACTCTCTGAAAAAATGTGGCTGCAGCAGTTTAGGGTTAGACTTATGCATGTAAAATAACTACATGAAAAAAGTCCAATCCCATAACGAAATACATCTTGGAATCGTCACATAAGCATGCATGTTATAAAATTCCAACAATGATTTACAGTAACACAAAAGCAAAAGGAAAATGTGTCGCAAGGAGGAAATAAAAAGAAAATGCTGACATCCAGTTACCTGTTCAATGATGTAATCGATGTGATCATAAACATCAGCCTGTCTGTAAACAGCATATGTATCCATGCCTCCAACAACATAATCTTTCAAGAAGAGATGCTTAAATGCCATCAGATTTTCCTCCTTGAATGTGACAACCATCTGGTTGCTCAGACCAAAAGACACTAACTGAGATGGGGGGTAAAAGACTATTTGTTATCAGGGTGATGAAAACAACACATTTAACATATTTTCAAGTCATGTCTGAGATTAGTTACCTGGATAGTAATAATAACAATTTTGATAATCTGCACTACAAGTTTCCATGGTTTTCGGCCTCGAGCGTGGTACTTCTCACAGGGGTTCATAAAGTAATATTTAATCTTCCTTCTGAGACATTCCACACTGTCCAGATCCTCCAGACACTGATGTTGGTGGTCTGCCCAGGGAGCGGGGCCATTTGTCTCGTACACAATATACAAGTCACTGGACTCCTCCATATCTATAATCAATTATAAGTGAGTTACTTGCAATAGCCTACAGTACATACTGGCATTGCACCAATACTGAGATCACTAAAATGTAAAGGAGAAATGCAAGATTATTGATAATCTTCTTTTTAAATGTACATGTTTAACTTTGGTGGCACTGAAGGCTTTTACTTTATCTGTACAACTGTCAAATGGCATGCAATACATCTTTTATTTACATTGTGTCATATTGTGATTCAACTCAGCATTTTAAGGCCTTTGTGGTTCTGTCGGACTTTATTATATTAAAAGAGGCCATAAAGGGAAACAAAAATGCTATTAGAATTCAAACACTTAAAACTGTGAAATCCAATATTGCCCTTAAAAATATGGCCTCAAAAACATAAAGGAAAACACAAAACGACATTTGGGACAGGATACTTTCATTGTCTTTTTTTCCAACTTACAAATGGACGACTAGTCAGCAACTGCCTGTGAAGAGGAATCAAGTCAGGTGTACTACCAGAGCATTGCTGAATAATACACAGCAGATCACATTCTGAAATCGATCAGCTTCCAGCATTGCGGCAAACTATTAAATATTCATTAGGCTACTTGTCGTGTAGCCTAAGAATTAGGATCATATCCTGGCGAACTGGGCCAACACTGAACAGGTAAATGAATCAAATGTAGCCAAGGACAGCCTACTCACCAATGTCCACCTGTCGTCTGCGGCACGCGGGCTTGTGTCCAAAATGTCCTGGTTTAAATACAATCTATAACTTACTCAAATTGTTGTTTTACTGTGAGAGTCATGACTGAAATATGCTAATTAAACTCTGTAAAATGTGTGTGTGTGTGTGTGTATGTGTTGTCTTGTGAGCAAAACTCAAATGACTACGCAAAACTCCTCGGTTCAGGTAACTCCTGACGACATTGTAACGTCATTTTACTGCTGGGACCTGATTGGCTCTTGGATCTGTCAGTCATGTCGTTTTTTTTCCACTCCTGTTACCCTTGGCAACCAAACAGTGCCACTGATGAGCCAAGAAGACAAAAGTGTGAAGAGGATTTCTAGCTAACTCCTATAGTTTAACTACGGGTAAACTGTATTTATTCATATATAAACTGTAGTTAGATGCAATGTTTGTGGGATTTACGTTATCGTTGACTGCGTATTGCAGCACCTTCGGATAAAACAGCTGATTTAAATGGTGACATTAGGTATATTGTAACGTTATTGTTTCCTACGTTTCAGAAGGAAGTAACGTTACATAACATTTTTATAGCTGTAACGTTAGTTTATATTTACAGATATACATATTCACCCCGAATATATTACAAAACATGATGCATTTATGGAATTTACCCTGTAACATTAACATGTGTCGAGCAAATACAAAATAACGTTACTGCTGCTCACTGATGTATCAGTAATAATAGCATTAACAAGTGAGTTAGCTAACGTTAATGTAACATAGCTAATACTTTAGAGTGTGGGGCCATTATGCATGATTACTAACTTTTATTTGTAGATCAACTTTCAACGACAAAGTTTAAAGTGCTTTACATAAAAGATTAAAGATTTTAGGAAAACATATAAGATAAGATATATAAAAGAAACACAAGGCAATATAAAAAAGACATCTTTATAGTATCTAAAACCTGAATACTTCCTTCCCCACTCTATATCATTAGTTATAACTAGAGATGGTCCATACCATTTTTTGCTTCCCAATACCGATTCCGATACCTGAACTTGCGTATCGGCCGATACCCAGTACCGATCCGATACCAGTGTGTCATATATTTTGTTATGTTTTAACAACTGTATACTACTATCCCTCTATGTGATATGATTTCTATCTATGTTGTCGGTCAGGCTCAGGTTAAACTTTTTGCGAAACATGAACAAACACAAACAATGAATGCCACAGAACTTTCTTTTATTATCCAGTTTGACAGTCAGTTATAACGGAAAAAGAAAATAAATAAACTACTTTAACGTAGATTTTCTTTAGGGCTTTGTTACGTGGTATCGGATTGGTGCGTTAACTCCAGTACTTCCCGATGCCGATACCAGCGTTTTAGGCAGTATCAGAGGCGATACCGGAACATCTCTAGTTATATACGTAGTAATATAAACAGAACATCATACAAATGTATGTCAGCCTGAAGACTTGGCTTAATTTCGTTTTCATAAGTACATTTAGATCATACTCTAGGGTCCTTCTTATAAAGCAATGTAATGCAATTATCTCATCCTCCACAAGATGTCGCCACGTGCATTGATAATGATTTTTTGGGGCATTATTGCAAGACACTGCTCTGCCACTGTGTGGAGCCTGTGTGTGGATTGACATTTTCACTCTCTGACACTTGGTCAATGAAATAGAAATGTTTATAGATAAAAGTATGTATTTTGTTGTTTTGCAAGGAGAATTGTAACACGGTGTTGTACGAAAACTTTCTCCCTGTCATTAGTGAAGCTATCCCAAGAGCAAGGATGCCACCCAAGAAACCAAAAAATGGAAAAAGCAGTGCAGGCAGTAAGGGCAAAGGTAAAGATGAGTGTCTGAATATTAGTATAGTGTTACTGTGTTTGTTTGTCTTAGCAAGATCAAATGGAGAGACAGTAAATGAAATGGTAAACTGACTTTTACTTCCCATTTAGGAAAAAAGATTCAGTCACCGGCTGCACATGGTAAGAGAAAATTATTCACTTTTTCACCTATTTATTCACCTATCCTGAACTGTAAAGTAGATTAAACAATTAAAAGTTACCTTTGTTTTTACTTAAAACTTGATGCACATTCACAACAATTTCCTTAAAACTATTGGGTAAACTGACCATAGAGTTGGCTATACTTAGCATATATAGAGTATAGAGTACATAACTGGTTTGTAATAGGTAGTGTGGAGATCCTAAAGTGAATTTTATTCATCTTAAATTATATTAACAAGAGATCTAGTAAATCTTAAATGGTCTTTGAATAGAGTTAAATAAAGCACTTTAAGCCTTACATTTAGTTTTACATATTTAAAATGTTTGGTGATAGAGTGAATTTGTATTTGATTACTTCATTAATTTGATAGAGCAGGGTCCTTTTAATCAACGCTATACACAATTTATACAAATTTGTCTTGGATACTGTAGGAGACACCGAGATCTTTCTGACTTTCTAGTTGGAGGAGGAATGTAAAAAGCATGGCTCAAATTAATAATCAGAATAGTCTTTGAGGAGATTTCTGACTTGATCTTGAGTGTACTGTTGCATAGCCTCTCTACTCAGCTGTGGGTCCCCATTGTCATGGTCTAGTTTACTGTCAACATACCAGCCCTGAGGACATGCTTTTGGTCTAATGCAGGTCACCAAATATGTCTCTGTACTATAGATTACATCATTAGCTCATATGGGAGTTAAAGGTAATGGTGTTAAGAGTCTGCAGATTCACATTGGCTCTGTTTTGTACATTTATTTATTAACTTAATTTTAATAAATACACTAGCAGTATTTAAATGCAAGTCTGTCTGAATGAGCACATTCTAAATAGTTTTACTGTTAACATCAACCCAACCTTGACCCTGAATTTGACATAAAACCAACCCTAACATGTATTAGTTAACCTTGTGGGGACTAGCTTTATCTGGCCCACTGACACAAATAGATATACAGGTTTTCTTTTAACCCCTGTAAAGGTTGCTAAAGGACATTGATGATAGGTAATCTTATTAGCTGATAAACAGCTATTGTCCAGGCTGACATTTTTAAATAGTATCAACAGAGATGAAAACAAGCTGCCATAAATACAATGTACTGTGGTACTGTATAAATATATTACAGTATGCAGTCAAAGAAATGCAAGCCATGAGTGGATTATGCAAGAGGAAAAAGACAAGTTTACAATATCTCCTCAGCGCAGTCTACAAACAAAGTTTAATTACATTCTTCAGGATTACGGAACATTGCACATCACACTCTCTTCGTCTCAAAAGCAAATATCTCCCATGAATGCAAATGCCATAGTTGACACATACCTGTGTGAAATGAGGGGTGTGTGTTTCCACTACAATGATTTGGCATGAAGCCTAACTGGTGTGAGTTGAAAAGGTTGACACACCCAGCTGGGAAGTGGTTACTTGAGCTGTACTTTAGCATTCCCAGAGTCCCCTCAGCAACCTTGTGGCAAGACTTTGAAGAGAGAGACCGCAAGAAGGATGAAAACTATCATTATGCAAAGCCCTGTTTACTATAGTGTGCCCTGGACTGAGCCTGGCCTTACTGTAGATATGGAAGAGTCTTTGTTGGGATGCTGGTGCACTACTGCAGTTTTATACTGTATAGTAACAATCCTGGTTAGGTATATGTGACTGAGCTGTTTATGTCTTGAATTCATGCATACCTGATCTGCCTTTCACATACCAGTATAGTAGTATACAATACAGCAATATTCCTTCTACAAGTGTTTGGAGATTGTGTGTAGGCTATTCACAAGGAATGCATTTCATCCTGTGATATTGTAGGTTGGTCCACCCTGCAGGGTGGGGCAGGTGAAGGATCAGAGGCGTTGTTGTGCGTTTGATTAGAAAATAGGGGCGAGAATCTGTCTCACAGTCCGTAGTCTATAGTGACTTTAAAGCCTGTCCATTGTGTGAATATCACTTAATAAGTGAGGTTTAGGCTCTTAGTTGTGGCATCTCTGCATTCCTACTCATCATGCTTGCATCTCTGTGTTCAGAGATACAAGTTTTCAGATCTGCTATGAGTATTGTTTGTTTATGTTTTTAAACCCCTTGGTTTTCCTCCATTCACATACAACTGTAGAAGATAGGAAAACCGCAGATTTTCTATGCAAGTCATAATCAGTTATATATATATATATATATATATATATATGTTTTTGTTTTACCTGCTCAATTCTGCCACTATATTTGTACATTCCATTTCAGGAAAATAGTTGCACAGACGATGACAGCAATTTGTTTTGTACATTCTGCGGAATTGACAGAACAGGTAGACCTGACAATTAAACACTTGGCTCATTATTATCATTGTCAAAACTGTACAGCGTCAAATCTTCTGGCATCTGACAAAAACAGCTCGACTTCAGATTGATCATTAAGGTTGACTTATATGATGCTTTATTTTCTATACTGTGTATAGTTGGCAGGAGTGGAGGAGTGGAGGAAGATAATTTAAATACACACTGTGTTTCAGGGTAAATTCACAGAGTTCCTTACTTGTTTGTTTACATTATTTTGATATGCGGATTTTTGTTTTCAGATGATCTGTTACGATCCATATTACACTGACATGTGTAATTGCTGCAAAGCAAAACATTACTATCTCTAGTGATAAAATGGGTTTTAAAATGGGAGTACCTTAAACATTTTGAAAAGTGACCCAACTGACAAACAAAATGATCTATTATTGAGTGGTTTGCCCAAACACAATCCAGTAATAGTAGTAATCCACAAAACAGTTTGTGATTCCGCATAGGATGTTCTCAATGTGTGCTCTTAAAGTATAGAGGTTTAGATCCAGCTCATTTCAATATATAATATAAACTAACATCTCTCTTGTCTTTATAGATTGGGAACTCTCTAACCAAGACCATCCTGAGGATATCTTCCCCATGGTCCTGACATCAGCCACCCAGGAGCTCTTTGGCTGCCTAGCTGATGAGGACGTCACAGGGGAGAGCCCTTACAAGCTGCTGGAAAAAGACGACATCATACAGGACATTAAGACAAGAGCTGCAGTGTCTGATTTCAGCCCTGTGAAGCAGATTGTGCTGGTGAGGCTGATCCATTGGCATACAGATCACTCAGACAATACCCTCAAGACACTGTGATGATACACAGACCCTGAGTTAAGGGCTGTGGGAACAGACAGAGTAACCGGTTTAACCTCATTTCCTCTCTGTCTCTGATCAAGATTAAATACATGGTAACCACCACTCTTACTTTACTAACACATTACTCTAATGAGACCAGAAAGCACCATACAGACTCATCTGTTCTAAGTCCTAAGTAATGTCATCTTTCTTATGTGGGACACAGCCAAGGTCCGGCCTTGGCTACACAGGAGCTATGGCAAAACCGCGAGGTAGGGGGCAGAGCAAAGAGGAAAAGCGCAGCGTAGGAATGTTCTGGAATTAGTTGCGCCCATGGTTGCGCATTGAAAGGTCAGCGGCAACAAGGTCAAAGTTAAAATAATTTGAACTTTGAGAGCAGCGAGAAGCGGCAATTCCGAGCAGTTGGCGACGCCAAGGGTAGCGCTGCGCCTAATTGTGCAGCACAGCTCTCCCCATAGGATCGGGGAATGGGGACAATGGAACGGCCAGTACAGAGCGGCTTTACCGCGGATCATGTGTATGCCGATTTAGGCGATGTGTGCGTCTCTCTGTCTTATTCTTTTTAAAGCCCACAACATCAGTCTTAAAGTCGGAAATCTACATCTCTGTCATCTACCGTCTTGACCAAATTACTGCTGTACAAAGTTGCCAGAATGAATTCAAATACACTACAATCATTTTATTTTAAGAAATTTTGTCATGCGAATAATTGAATGTTGTGAATTCTAAATTCTACCCAGGACTACCCAGAGGATGAGCTCTTGCTGGTTTATGACAGGGACTTCATCTATGGCCAGAGCTTCTACCTGGTTCTGACACCGGAAGCTAAGGACAGAATCCTCAACGTAAGCAGATGGTAGTTTTGGTTTTGGTAACAAGGTTCTCCTTTTTCCTTTTGTATTTACTAATGCTCTATCCACTACTTGGTGTTTAAAAAGTGGTGCACGCAGGCCCATTTTTCTTTGCCAGCTGGCATATTTTCAATGGTCATTTAAAATAAAAGACTTCCGAAACTACTTCACTACCTTGCTCTAGCTCAAACATTTAGTGACAAGTGTGACTGTGTGGGAAGATTTCACATTTAAATAGTGGAATAGGGGAATAGTTCGCTGAAGCACAGAAGGGAGGGGACAGGATGAGGAGGAGGGAGGAGCGAGCTAGTCTCCGTTTTGTTTGAAAATACTTTGAACGTCAACAAGAAGTAACGTCACCCAACATCACTTAGAGCACCTTTAACTATCAAAAGAAGTCATACTAACTCATCCTACACTTTAGTATTTCCTGTTCATTATAATGTATACTCTTGTAATTGTCACTATGTTCTGCAGCCCCCAAAGCCTGAGACACCAGAAGTGGTTGAGAAGGAAGTCGTTAAAACCCCAGAACCAAAGCCATGGATATCATTTGGCAGTGATAAGGAAATAGATGAAGAAGCTTTCAAAGAGTCCAGAGAAAAGGTACTATAGCATAAAAATATACATTAAATATGCATATTAAAAAAGATATAATTATCATTCACCCTTTTCCTTTCATTCCATTGCATCTCTGTATTCTGTCTCCTTTTTGTCATCAGTTGTTGTACAAGTTCTCCAGAGTGCGGAGGAAGTTTGGGGTACCAGTCTGTTTTTCTGACCGCAACACTGCAGACTACTTAGAGTGTGCTTCCTACCAAGACAGCAGATTCAGCATCAAACAGATGCAGAGGGACTGCGGGATGCAGGCTGTTCCCAGACTGCAGAGCAGCAGTGCTCAGACACAGTGGTATGTCAGTAAATCAGTACACATACAATTGATTTGTTCTACAAGGGGGGAAAGCACTTACAGGTTCTGCCAACACCTCAATGCATGAAGAATGTAACATTAAATCAGTTTGTGAGACAAGTATTTTTCTGCAATTCATGCCTGTATGCATATACTTTGGTAGTGCATATTATATAGCTGACGCGTTCATGAAATAGCATTCGCCAAACACCATTTTTTTCTCTCTTTATTACTTTAATAGTAGTCTTGCATTGCCAGACCTTGGGTCTGGCTAGTCCACACTCAGATTGGACAGATAGTCTAGCTAGCTGTCTGGATTTACCCTGCAGAGATCTGAGGAGCAGTTAACCATAGTCCTCATAAATCGACCTGGAGTTTAGAATGCCAACACAAAGAGAGCGGAAGGTGACGGACATCCGGCTGAAAAGAGGGACATCCGACGGGATTTCTACAGTAGACTACTTTAATAGTAAGTCCACCTCCACTATTGTATAATTATTTTCGGTCCACTTCACAGGAAGTTTCAGAAGAATATCTTTACCCAATACACGCCAAGAGAGTTAAGTGTTGAAGAAAAAGAGAACATCCTCCAGCTTGAGAGTCTGAAGAATTTTTGCAACTCAGTGACCCCCAGGTAAGACGAAATATTCAAAAAATTAATTGTTTCTTCTGACTGCTTTCTAAGAGAGTTTGTATTGTATAGGAAGAGGTGACTGTATCAGCCTCAGGGTACTCCAACCCATCAATTGTTACCACTGTAGATGCATTAGAATACACCTGAACCTATTTTGTGTTGTTATAGTTGCCTTCACAGCCCATACTTTGGGTTTTAAATAAGAGTTTCAATAATACATTGTCATCTTACACTTCACCCTCAACCCTCCTTTGTGTCCAGGTAAGCGATAAAAGAACATCTGGTCTTTTCGAAAATGTTGTATTAGCTATGAAGAGATAATTAGATGGAGAAAGAAGAAAAGAAAAAATGCATATGTTTTACCTTTTTTGCAGGGTTTTGCGAGCCCTTCAGCAGGAAGGAATCATGAATGTGTTCTTTGATGACTGGAAGGCTCTGGGGACAGCAACTGAAGACGGTGACTGGGCTGGGAAGGTTTCCGAAGGTTTTATGCTTTATCAGGCCTTCACAGACCAGAAGTACACAAAGGACAAGAAAATCTGCAGCGTTAATTGGCACCCTACCATCTACGGTAAAGTGCAACATCTCATTATCAATATATCAATCTCTCTCAAGAGCAATAACTCTCTACTTAAAGGTCATCATCCACATTCATCATTTTCTCTGTTCTTAATGAAAACAAAATGCCTTACTTGGATCATATTACTTTAGTTAGTTTATCTTTAACACATTTTCTGTCAGAGAAAATTAGGTCAATGTTGATGCCTCGTATTACTTGGGGTGCAACGTTTAGACGATTCTGGTTTTAAATGTCAATAATAGCATTTGGTCGGAACATGTTGACATGGATAGTGTTGATGGACAATGCCAGCAATAAATATAACAAAAGTAAATGACAATCATTCCCCCTGTAATCTCACCATCACTGACAAATATTAAAATGCCAAATCCTCATCCATTGTAAAAGCATTAATGTTCTTCACTACCTCTTTGTAATGTTGCCCAGCTGTCATCACCCATAGAGCAGGCTTCCAGCAAGATCCAGAATAATAATATCAGTGCCAAAACATGTGATCAGTTCAAAAATAAGTTATTCAAAGAAGGGATAAGAGATGAGCCACCAATTTTTCAATCAGTACACTTAAAAAGACTAAACATATTTAACGTCTATTTCCCTGCTGCTGTGTAGTTGATACCTTGTATGATGTGTTCTTTGATGTGGTAGGTGTGATAGCTGTGGCTTTGACAGGAAAAAAGGAGGAGCAGTTGAACGAGTCTGCCGTCAGAGCTTCTTTCATTCTCTTCTACACCTTCTCCGACCCCTCTAATCCCCAGGTATGGAAAGTATATGAGTATATGGGACACTCTGACTCTCTCATTGACAGTTTACAAGCTAATTCTCACCTCATATCTGTTTGAGAAACACTTTAATCACAAATGGCTGGAAGGATTTGCTTTCTGCTGTAATTCAAGACCGTTATTCGCTTTAGCAACATTTGAGAGGCTTCATTGATTTGACCCAGACACTCAATCAATAAAACTTGCGCTGCTAAATCACTCAAAAGTAATATGAGTTCTACATGACGTACGTCTTCACCAGTCTGTGCGTCATGCTTTGGTTTCACTGTCTGCTGAAGCAGTGATCAAAGTGGCAAAAGGTACTGTGTAGGGGAAACCAGAGACAATATATAAGTGAAATAAATATATTTATTTACTGTAGTGTGGAGAGTAAAGTGCTGTAGTTCAGTGTTGCAGCTCATTTTAATCTCTTAAACATGCACTCGGTTTTTGTGGATTAAAAGCTGAACTTTGTATGGAGAGACTAAAATAAATAAATACTTGGGATGGCAAGCACCCAATACATGGACATGTCTACTTTGAAATGTAATATATCTGCCCTCTGTGTGTGTGTGGGTTTTCTGTGTTGTTTGCAGTTGCTGCTGGAGTGCCCAGATGACATTTTTGCCTTTGAGTTCTGCCCCTCTGATCCAAATATTATCGTTGGCGGCTGCATAAATGGCCAGGTGCTGACTTTGGCTCTGTTCTGCATCTCTGGTTTTGCTGCATCTGCTGCCTTTTCTGCCTTGTATTATTATTATTTTTTTTATAACTTACCACTTTTCCATGCCCCTCTGTTTTTATTATAAGGGAAAATTATAATAAACCTTCAGTCATCTTAATCATATCCTGTACAGTTCCAATGTATTGTTTATGTTTCCACTTTAATCAACACTTTATCATATTTATTTGATATGTTTATTACACACGGAGGATTGGCTGATTCTGTGTTGCTTTTGTCTTAGGTCGTGTTGTGGGACATTTCTGCTCACGTCACACGCTTACAGGGAACACAGCCTGGTAAAAAGGTTTCTGTCAACACTGACACAGGCGTAAGTACCCACGTCCTTTCCCTAATGTGCACAATGTTGATCACAATAATACATGGTGTTCTGTATCTGTGTTGGTGTGTTACATGTGTTATCAGTTACCGTAATTCTTTGGCTCCTGATGATGTCAGCTTGGTTCCTCAGTTTATCAAAGCATGCAGTATATCTGCTGTAAAGACAGGCTGTGCTGTATGACACATGAGTGAGATGATGATACGTTGACTACTGAGTTCTCCCCTCATCCTCTCTCTTTCATTAGATGGGAATGCAGTGGCCTAATGGTCCTTTTCAAGCCAGCCACAGCTGTCAAAACTAGTTCCACAAACGTACTAATGCCAGAAGTGAATCTCAAAGCGAGTTTATATCATTACATGACCCCACACTGCTAAACGAAAACAGGCCTCATACAAACAATCCAGTCAGACTGAATTGATCTAACTGAATAAAAAAATTTTTGACTGAAGACTGAAACTACAAATAGGGTTTTTCTTTTGGCTTAACATTACAGTAAACTAATATTTCCATGGCATATAGCTGCCCTATTTATGTGGTATTATGTATAGTAATAAAGAAAAGGTGGGGGAAAAGGGAGGTAATGATATGTGACAAAAACCAGAGCTCAGATTTAAGCCCACATCATAGCAAGGACATGTTGAGAAGTCCAGACACCCAAATATTAAACCAATTTTGTCCCTTAAAACCTGACCTCCGCTGACATCTTCCACTGCTGTATTCAAATAGACATATATGCCCCCATCATCCAGCCCCCATTTTCTTTGTGTGTTTTTATTGCCTCTACAGTGGAACAGCTGTTTCCATCCCTGTCCTCACTGCTTCCTTCTCTTTTGTTTTGCCCTCTCCCACCCTCCGTACCTCCCTCTATTCACTTTGTCCTTGTTTGCTCTTCATTCCCCAAAGTCAACAGCATCAGCTCACATACTCCAGCTGTTACACAAGCCGTCCATCCTCCACCATAGTTTGTTCCCATCGAAGATAACACACAAGCAAATCAGATCACTGCCCTCCCTTGTGTTTGCAGTGTAAATAATGGCGGTTGTATCTGCTAAAAGGGTTTATTTCGATGAGTTGATTTGAGTGCTGTGAAAGCTGCGCTACACTATCACCTGTTGCTAGTTTATCAGATAAATGAAGAATTAAAATTAAAATCCTCCTGTATAGTTTTCTGTTCTGTTCACACCTTTTAAATCCAACTGCCGGCACACTGCTTACTGAAATAAAAGGTGTTACACATTCTGTTCATGCTTCAGGATTTCCACCAGGACCTCGATGACAACAAAGAGAATAAGACTCCTATTGTGCGCTACTGTGCAGTGTCTGCATTAGATAGCAGCCACAAAGCACCAATTACTGATGTCCAGTGGCTGCCAGCAACATTTGAGGTACACACAGCTAAAGGGCAGAGGGTTTGGAAGGAGTAACAACTGCAAGTAAGGATATCAATAGGCTGAATGCTGATCACGTAGAGAGTTATTTCTGTTTCATACATTTTCCATCAGGAGTGCATTGGGTAGGTGCTGGGACCTTCCACAAGGTTAATCACTATTTCTTTTGGCCTATCTTGATTAATACAAGGTGTTTTGTGTGACTACACAGCAACACTTTTGTTAATGTTTTCTTGATCTCAAGCTTCTTTTATCATATCTGAAGTAAACACTGTGGCAACATACCGAAGGCAACTAGAGTACATTTGAATCTTTCATACCTGAGTTGCAAATTGATAATACAACAGTAACCACTTTAAGGGTCAGGTCTCTTATTGCCCTAATGATTTCTTTATCTAGGTTTGGAATATTATCAACATTTTTATCTGACTAAGTTTAAAAGCCACTTGATTGTAAACATTTCTAACAGGAGGTAAGGCAATAGTGGGCACAGAAAAGTCTTCAGGGCAGAGAAAAATCTATGGTTATAATGCGACATATTGAGGATATGATGATAATAATAACAATAATAATAATAATAAATAGTAATAGTAAAGTATAATTTATTTTATATAGCGCTTTAAAGGTACTCAAAGGCATTTTAGAAAGTAAAGACAAAGAAAAACAATAACAAGATCAGTACAATAGAAAAAAATGATAGAAATTACAAGGTTCAACAACAAGGTATGAAAGTATGACTCTATTGGACAGAACAAATGTTACTCAACAGCACCACTGCCACAAAATATTGCATATTTATAATAGCCTCAGGATGTTCTTTGTAATCTTAACAATAGACTTTGTTGTTTTTAACATAGAATAAAATCTTTGCATGTTCTGCACAGTACATCTAGAAATGTATTGACCTAATGTGATTTTTGCTGTAGTTTTTGGTCTGTAACCCAGCACAAAGAAGTGTACTGATAACTGTGAAAGATAATGTTAGCAGCCAGAAAATATGCAGTAACAATAAACTATGGTCACACACAGATTCACTACATTATCAGTCCACAGAACCTAAGCATGTTGTTTAGTGTTTCTAAAATCTTCTTCTTCTTCATGAAACAATGAAAACATTATAATTTTGTTTAAAATAGTTTCCCATCGGTGCCTATCCCTCGTGTCTTTATAGCCAAGTGTAATAAATCATGACACTCACTGGCACTCATCTGGATAAATAAAATAAGGCAATCATCAAAGTGCCCCCAGGAGAGCATTAACTTCCCATATATCACCAGGAACCTTTTTCACTACTAGCTGCTCTTTACAATACTAAGCTTGACAGACATTTGTTGATTTAGTGACTCTCTCTCTCTGATTAGGTGACCAGAACGGGCTTACCGGTGGAAAACATGTATAACGTTTCTACTCAAGTTGTCACCTGCTCCCCTGACTGGTAGGTCTTATACAGAAAAAATTTTTTTAGATTCAATTTTAAATTGGAGGAGGTGTTGCTTTAATTAGACTGGCATGAAGGACAAGACCACAGAGTCTGTATCAGTCAATATTCACAGTGTGTGTAAGGATTCAAGTTTTTAGTAATTTTCAAGTTGATGTTAGTTTTTCATTTTTCTCCCTCTGAAGCACTATAATGTTCTGGGATGTGAGAGTGTCCAATCTGTTGAGCCACTCAGCATCAGAAAGGAGGCAGATTATGGATCAGAAGACACCCTACAGTGTCCCCGACACTTTCAAACACCTGGACCGGACATGGAAACCTCTCTTCAGGGTACTGCAGGGTTTCAGGGTGCAATACAAAATGAGTACTGAGATGTTTTATCTGCAGTTGTCAGATCTAAAAATGAAGTTCCATACACATTGTGATAGTGTACAGCAAACCAAATAGCTGTTGTGTAAGGTAGACAAAAGTTAGGTCCACCAATACTGGAAGAAAACTATTCTACCTGCAAATAGAAAATTATACTATCTCACAAAATAGATTTATGTAGATATATGAAAACACCTGCATGTAATATAAAATGTGTAAAATTAAAGCTTTCAAATCCAGTTTTTTTGGTAGAAAAAAAATCCAACATTTGTTGTAGATTAGCTGTTCACTTCCCATCTTGATGATTTTAAGAAAGTCTTCTTTTGATATACCCAATTCAGCAATGAAATTGCACTTGGAACGATTTTGGAGAACAGGTTTTATGAAGGATTTAGGCTTTGTGTTTGGATAATTCCCCACAATGCAAGTAACATTTTAAACTCATAAACTCTGTGAATGTGTATGTCTATTTATGTATGTATTTCTTTGCATCCGAGTTGGGTTAATTTAATGGGTTTTAGTGTTCAGTGGCTTCGGTATAGTCCTTGATTTTGTTTTAAATAATGTTTCTTCTCTGTCAGTTCTTCAATTGTCAAACATTGTCTTTTTCTCTGACATGTGTCAGGTTTCCCTGCCAAAGATCGATACCAGTGGAGAATACGCTCCTCTGAAGTTCAACCTGGAACACTACACCTGTAACGGTAATACAGGCAGGACCACGGTCTGGTTATCCTTATCCTTCAGTCTGGCTTGGTTTATTTCTTTCTGTCTGTTGTACAGCCTCTCTTCTTTCTTAAAACCAGTCACACAAATAAGCATTACTCAATTACAATATCTTTGTGGATGCAAAGTACCTCATGAAAGTTGGTTATAGCTCACTCAAACACTCACACAATCACTTTTAGAGAGCCACAGATTGTCAAAAAGAAAAAGGCTGCTTGGTCATTGTCACAGTTTGAGACATCAACTTGGATAAGGAATGCGATAAATCAGTATGCAAGTATAGCAGGGATAAAACATATAAAAAGCTACAAGTGTAACACTCTTTGCCTGCTGTGTCAAAATTGCAGAAGCTATATCACACTGCTACTGCTTTGCATGAACAGTGCTATTGTTTGTTTTATTCTTCGAAACATCACAAATGAGAGGAAAGCTAATTTTAATGATATCATAAAATTACTGGATTCGGAATTTTTGTGCATTTAAACCAAGTGAGTAGACAAAACAATGAACATTACAAACATAACTAGCCTATGTCTGATAGTTCTCAAAAGTGTGTGCATGGCTGCGGGTCTATTTTTGGGGGCGATTTCGGATTCTTTAATTCTGCTTTGGATGGTTGAGCACAGTGATCAGTGGGGCAGGGTTACACAGTCTGTCTCCCTCTTCTCTCCTCCGGTTTCATAGCACTTTATTAAGTGATACTTCCAAAACAAGGCTCTCATAGTTGCAGAGCAATAGCCTCGCTGACTGTCAGCTCTTTGCAATATGCTGCTCAGGCTCTTTAGAGCCAGGAGATGATCGTGTGTGTCCTGGCTGGTCAAGAAGAGACCTGTCTTTGTCTGGCTGAAGGTCTGCTTCCATAAACACAGCTTTGGTAGCTGGCGGTCATATAATTAATATGTTCACTAACTGAGGCAATAAATCTGCCGTAGTCCTTAGGCAGTCTGTTATTACATTTTTAATTAATCCCTGTGTGATTAATACTTTGATGATACTGGATGTTTGAGTCATATTGACGGAGTCTACACTGCCTGCTTCTGAGCTATATATTCATCAAGTTTTTCTCTTCGCATTTTGCCATCTTTGACGCTGGAGTCAAACACCACATGAGTTTCCACACTGAGTTTTTGCTAGCAGCCCCTCGTGGGGATTAAGCAACAAGTTATGCAGCAGTGCAGTGTGGTAAAAGCGAAACAATGTCTACATCTGTTGCTGTGCCGTATCGTCTGTCTCATATCTTTACACACATCTTAACTGGAGGAAAGTGGATTTAGAAGATGTGTGATTGGGTAATCTGATTTAACAGAGTGAGACTGAGATTTGATTGGGAGCGGTCCGCTGATAAGGGGGTGTGAACGGATGGTCCTGTACGGTCCCTGACAGACAGTTGGGCTTTTGTGATGGAAAAGGCTTCTTCCATCACTACCAGCCCTGCCTATCTCAACCCTCCCACCCTTCTCCCTTACTTTCCTCCATCTCACCACAATCCTCTCTCCCAGCGCCTGTACCCCTCCCTATCTCCCCACATCCCTCTCTTTTGTGCTTCTCTTGTCTTGTTCATGGTCAGATTACAGAGCAGGCTGCACCAATGCCACCGTTCAATCTCTCTTGTTTCTCATTTTTGTTTATGAAGAGTTTTCTACAGTGTACTGTCAACATATTTTGTTCCTACTGAGGATCATGCTCTGAATGTTTAAAAAGTATGAGTTGAACTTTTAACCTTACTTTCCACACTCTCCCTAATACTCTAGCTAATGAAAATGGTGATAGCTCAAAGGTCATCCCAGACTACAGCCAACTCATTCTGCCCTCGGCTAAAACACTCAAAGCTCTGGAAGATGTCAATACCAAACTCTATATTGGAACAGAGGTAAACATTCCTACCAATAAAATCAGCAACATCGAGCAGTATTTAACTTCAGTACAACACTGAACTGCTGAATGAGCTTTATAACAAAACTATGAAATAAATATAAAAAAAGGTGTGCATGTTTATACCATGTTCCCTTCTAACATGTTTCATAATGTGTGTGTGTTTTTACTGCCAGGATGGGGAGATTATTTACATTGACTGGAAACTGGGGAAGGATGACTCTGGACGGCTGCAAAGTGAGTTTTATTCTGGTTTATTATCATTGCAGTCAGTTTAAAGAAACAAGAGCTCATTAACTGCAAATAATCTATTCTTGACTGCTGACCATTCTTCAAAGCAGACCAGAATGCGGTTTGTTTAAGTAGTTTGACGTTATACACACGAGTAATAGTAACCTCAAAGTCTTGAGACAAAAGAAGCCGTTGCCAGCAACGGATTTAATCATAAATACAAATTATTAAAATGACTTTAATAGCCACTATCACTGTAAGTCAACTCTTTGGTTTGGCAGCAATGCTGAATGTAATTCCTATTTACATAGAGGACACAGTGGGTTAATACTGTAGTTCCTTGAACTGCATTGCCCTGTTGCTTCTGTGGAAGAAAAGTACTGTCAGATAAAACACTGCACCTGATCTTTCTTTCTGTCCTCTCTCTCAGGTGCCAAGCCCGTCCACTGTTTTAGCATCCATCACTGGCTGGTGAATACGGTGCAACGGTCACCCTTCTTCAAAGACATTATTTTGACAGTGGGGAGCTGGAACTTTGCCATCTGGAAGGAGGAAGTCATGGTAACAACACCTGTCGCTTGAACTACAGGAGCAGAAAACATTGCAAACAGTTATTAAAGTCATACCCACGTACTCGATAAGATTAGAATATGAATTAGAATGAATAAATATCAGAGTTATCCTGGACTTTTAACATAATCAATACATCGATCCATCATGACGTACACAACAAGAGAAAATACATAATATTTAACTCATAACGATTCATTGCCCTTTAAATACATTGACTCTAAGGTATTTCACTTTTTGTACATTCAGGATGGCCCCATCATCCTGTCAGCAAGCTCTGAGCAGGTGTGCACTGTGGGATGCTGGTCCCTGTCCCGACCAGCTGTTTTCTTCATTGGGAAAGAGGATGGCAGCATTGAGGTGTGGAACCTGCTGGAAAAGACCAATGAACCCGTGCAGGTCCACTCACACGTCACCAATGCCAAGATTACCTGCATCAAACCCTGGGCCGCCTCCTGTAAGTTCTTGAACTCTTTGGTGCAAAACACAGTAGTTAGCATACATGAGGTATTACTTGTTCCACTATTTTTAAGTTGCAGTTGCTCACAGTCAGATTTAAGGAAAAAGTAAGATTAAGACAAAAAAAAATACACAAGGCACACGTGGAACACACACAATGCACAATGCACAGTTATGCACACGAAGACAATGCACACCAGAAATAAATATTATGAAAATGTAATAATAAAACCAATAAAATAGATTTAAATACATAAAAAAATAAAAAATAAAGCTTTAAAAATAAAGCATTAAAGACAATAACATAACGTAAAACATTTTAAAACACAAATACAATAAAATAAATGATTACATAAAATAAACAAGGGCCAAAAACATTGTGATATTCTCTCTGCTGCTCAGCTGAAAACTGCTGTAATCTTTTGCCGCGGCGTCTGTTTTATTTATATTTTCACAGCCTTGGTAATAAGTTCCTTGTTGTAAGATTGTTCTTTACTGGATTTGTTTTGTACGTACAGCCAAGCAGCACTTCCTGGCTGTGACTGATGACCTTGGAATGGTCCGTGTTTTTGAAATCCCGAAGACACTCTACGTTCCCTCCAGGAGTGAGGTAAGACAGGCTCCTTCTCACTTCCCTTATTTGATAGCTCCTCGGCCCTCGGCTGAACCAGAAGTTGTTCTAGCCCACTTTCGAGGAGACCGTCTCAAAGCTCTTATTACTGCATCGAGGAGGGATCTCCGAGGAGCCATGTGCAAAGGATACACCAGAGCAGCAAAGCCGTTACTAACTCCGCCCATACAGCTGACGAATTCACGCGACGCTTCAGAGGAAAGGACATCTCATCCCCCTAAAACACATTTCCTTGTTTCCTCTCTCCTCCCATGATTTCCTCCGTCTCTCCCGTGCTTCCTCGGTGAGACGGACTAAGACGCGAGGAAGGGAGGCAAGTGGAGGAGCTGGGGATGCAATTTAAGTGAAGTGAGAAGGACCCACAGTCCTACCACCTCCTTGTACACACTTTAAAGAAGGCTATGAGTTGTCTGTTTACTTATTATTTTGCAAGAAGGTTGAAAAACAGAAGTGACAAACCCAGGTGTGCAACATGCTAACCCTAGGTTCATTTGTAATATACAAATATATTATTAAATATTTGAATAATGAATCCTAGTAAATAGATATGCTGGTCCAGTGGTCACCAAACCTCCAGTGTTGTCAGATACATTTCTCTTCTGTCTGTATGCAGAGTTTAAATGTGAAGAAATACTTTGAGCTGGAGGAGGACAGGTTGAAGGATCTTTTGAGAAGAGAGGAACTCTGGGAAAAACAGAAGGAAGCTGAAGGACTCAAGAAGAGAACGGTGAGCTGTGGCGTCTCTGTCTGTAGAAAGAATGAACAGGCTCTGTGCTCTCCCAACCATCAATATTTGCTGTTAATGTGGCCTCGAATGAGACCTTGTGTCCTCCGCTACACTCTAACCTCACGGACAGCCGCTAGATTAACAAATGATTTTTACCGGCCCATTTCAAAGTTGACCCTGGAATAGCTGGAGTAGGCCATTTCTCTCTCTCTCTCTCTCTCTCTCTTTCTCTCTCTCTCTCTCTCTCTTTTCTGCTTTAGTCTCTCTTATTCTCTTTCCCCCCTCATGTTTAATTCAGTCAGATTGTTACTTGATCCTAGCCACTAGGGAGAGTGTATTATTGACAGCCAGTGGCTGTCTGTCTGTCCGCTAACTATAGAAGTTACATATTTTAGTTTCTAAATGTTCTAATCTTAGACTTAATGCAGATTAAGGTTGTTGTTTTTTTCGCAGTAATTTCACATTTGTTTTTGTGTTTGTGGATACTCTATTCTTCTATTCTACATATGCTGTTATGTTCACTTCCTGCCTTTGTCGTCACATGACAAGGACAAGAGGAATTGAATACAAATAAAACTGTATGATTGCTGTTTTTTACACTTTCAGTGTGAATGTGTGCGTAGGCTTGTGATTGTCTGTGCTTTTCAGCTGGTCGTGATTAGCAATTCAATAAAAAGATGATTACAGAAAATTGTCATTTAGCAAACCTTCCTTTGAAGGAATACTTTACCCTCAAAAAGATGATGTGTACAGTATATCAATTGCTCAGTGAGCGTCGCCTTGAATTCATGAGGAAAACGCTGATATTGTCGCATACCTCCGCGGTGAACGGAGAATCAAAAACGGAGAAAGGTTTTGATGCATGAAAGTGTTGCAACCAGTAATGTTTTAGCGACAACGCATGTGTTAGTAGTAGTGTGTGTGGTAGTACTATGTGGTACTACTGTGGTAGTACTGAGCATATGACTGGATAAATAAGACTTAGAAAACACTGTACGAGTTGTGTGAGCGTTTCTAAACGGATGTTTTGATATAGGATTGTTTTGACCCATATTACTTCCATGTTTCAAGACTTTTCTCTGGTTTTGATTCTCTGTTCACCATGGAGGCATGCGACAATAACAATGTTTTCTTAATGAATTATTATATGTATCATTTGCAACATATTGTTCATGACTTTCATTCTTCTCTGATGTTTGTCTCCAGGAACCTGATAAGCCAGTCACATCCCTGGTGGAGAATGAAGAGGTGAATGTGAAGGAGTACAATGATTACCTGATGCTGGAGGAAAGCGTCCTGAAGGGCATGGGCCTGTGGCGAGCTCCAGCCAACACACGAGACACCTGATATATCACACACATTAACACATACACATCTGCACCAATTGCATTTCATATAAAACAGGTTTTTATTATTTTTTATTATTTATATGTTTTGTTTTATAAAAACACTGTCTTTCAACATCTTTCATTTGAAATGTGTATCTTTGTTGCTGTTTTCACAATTGTGTATCATAACTACTAATGTATGTATGTATGAATGAATGTCTTTTTTTATTGAAATATAATCTATATGTAAAATCTGAGAACAGTGAACATTTTTGTATATTGATTCTGCCATCGACATTTAGACCATGTTCGGGTTGGTGCTTCAGGGTCAAACATGGATTTATTTTCATCCACCCATCTGAGATCTAGTTACTGGGTAATGCTATCCATTTGCCCCCTCTTCATCACCGCTCCCTGAGGATGCTGTCTGGAATACCTCAAGGATCTGACCTTTGCAGAAAGTCATTTTAAGGCTCTTTAATTTCATGATACTTACGTTGTTGTTGAAAGCTCCTCTAGTATTAAAATGTATTTTGTATGGCTCATCTTATGTGCTGTTGATAAAGAAATGTTTGATTAAGAAGGAATGTAAAAGGCACAGGCCCTTAATGCAAAAGCTGTTAGTCTCCAATCATCAACCAGTTGGAGTGGGTGGATGTAGGCATGACTGCATTTGGAGGGCAAGGCGAGAAAAATAATAGTACGTACAACTTTCTGTAAATCATTCAGATGTTTTTCAGAATTTTTTATTTGGGTAAAAAACATGACTGGACCACATGCTTAAAGCTGCACTTATCAATATTATTCTATAAACAATGGGTGCAATGACTGCGTAATGTGAAAGGACTAATTTGTAGTGAAGAAGGAAGTCTTTCAGCTCTTTTATGGCCCACAACCCTTTGCTGTTTTGGTTCCGTCTCACCGCTCTCATCTACCGTGCTTTCAGCCACAGCAGGTTTTCAACAAAAAAGCTCCAAAAAGCCTCTGTAAACAACATCCTTAGCAGCAAACAGCTCATAGAAAAAAGTTTGCAACAAGCTGGTGCTAGCACTGTGGAGCAGCTAAGGAGACAGATATTTCCTTTAGGAGACCAAAACAGAGGTGGCCACAATCATGACTCTAAATTACTGATAATGTTGCTTTGTATCTGCCGAATGTGTAAAAATAAACTATTTGCTAACTTCTTCAGCAAAGTCTTGCATTACTGCGGAGGAAGGTCTGGCGAGTCCACACAGCATTCTGGGATGGGAGAAAAACTCTGGTGTATTGGCATTTCTTTAAACCAATCACAATCATCTTAGACGGTGCTAAGCACCGGACGGCGGTACAATGCCGCTGCAAAACAGCCTCGGGAAGGAACTTGTTTTGGTTGGAACGTGTACGTTCAGAGTTTGTTTTAGTCGTGCAACAGAAAACTCAGATTGGACAGATAGTCTAGCTAGCTGTCTGGATTTACCCTGCAGAGATCTGAGGAGTAGTTAACCATTATAGTCCTCAGAAATCCACCAGAGTTTAAAATTCCAACACAAAGAAAGCGGAAGGTAGCGGAAATCCGGCCGAAAAGAAGTACAGACGGCGAAATGTCCGGCGGCAACGGAGCAATCCAGGAAGTGGAAGTTTGTGGATATAGACTATATACTGTTGGATGTACAGCTTGTTTTGCTGCTCTCACATGCTGCTGTGACTTCATGATCTTAACAGTGGTCACATCCAGGGACACTGGACTGGGGGGGAGGACTGAGTACCCATGGCCCTCATGTGAGGAGGGCCCAAAAAGATGCTAGAATGAATAGCTGTGGATGCGGGGAGACCCCTGGTCACGTCACCTGTAGATTTGAAGCAGCCTGCTACATTGACCATTTATTAATGTGACTCCAGTCATTCTAATGAGAGAATTCCTATGTTATTATTTTTCAATTTTTGTTTTTGCCTGTATATAGTGCTGACTAGCTGCTGTCCAATCACTTGTGAGACTCGACTGTTTTGACATTGCAGTGGCACTGCACCCGAATGAGAAACTTTGGGTAAGACTTTACTTGAAGGTATCTACATAAGAGTGGCATGACACTGTCATGAACACATGACACTGTAATGACACAGTCATGACACAGGAACCCTAACTCTAACCCTAACCATAACCATAACTTGTCATGACAAAAACCGAATGACACTTACTAAAAGAAGCGTTACGTCATAAACGTTTATACTTGTTTATAATGTTTATGACATGTTCATGACAGTGTCATGTCACTCTTATGTAGATACCTTCTGGTGAAGTGTAACCAAACTTTGTCAACAGGAGCGAGGGAGCTGCGGAGTGACACGTAGCTCTGCAGCTAAAAAACAAAGTGTGGTGTCATTAATTTCAGGTAGACGCTTTCAACACAATGGAAATGTTTACTTCTGTCACATTGTTCACAACATTTCTGAGAATTCTGCTTCCCGTTGCAATATGTTGCAACGAGTACCTCTCCAGCTCTCTGGACTCCATTAGTTTCGCTCCTTCATGGGGATAAAATAAGGACGCCAGGGTCCACCTCAGGTCAAGAGCAGCACAGCAAACCTATAGTCACAACTGACAGCCGGTATCCTGCCAGAAAAGAGGCTGGAAGGGACAGAGGGAGGGGGGGGTGGAGGGGTGGCGGGGGGTCGCTGCATAATATAGGGCAACTGTCTTTTGCCAGGTTTTCACACTGTGCCTGAGATGCCTCAAAAGGAAAGAGAGCTAAGAGAGAGGATTGCGAGAACAGATGAACAACAGCAATACAAACGGTTGAATGTTGGGTGAGAGGGGGCGAAGGAGAGAGTGAGAGAGAAGAAAAAGAAGATGGCAAGAGATGGGAAACGGAGCGGGTTCCCCTCTAGAGAAGTGAGCTGTGGACGACTTCACTCTGGCCATGACTCATTCACGTGGACGGTCCTGTCACGGAGCGGAGGGGGGGCGGTGGGTGGAGGAGGGTGAAGAATGGGCTGATGTGAGGGTGCACAGAGGCAGGCGTCCATATGGCCCCGGACGCACCAACAAGGCCCCGGTGACAAAGGGGGCCTCTGCTCTCCAGTCGTCCCCTCCTCAAACCTCTCTGGGAATTCTGTTTTGCAGTCCCTCTCTCCTCTGCGGAGCCTCTCACTTTCTCCCAGGCCAGCTCAGGAATGTGCCTCCTCCAAACCAAAACACACACACACACACACACACACACACACGGCTGCTGGTTAGTTATTATTGTTTTCTGATGCAAATTATGTTGTGCAATTGAGTAAGCTTGCATGCAATGTAAAAACCCGTGGCATTTGAAGTTCCACAGACATAAGCAGGTTATAAGCTCTGCTACTTATCACTCACACTTCTTTAATGTTTTTGGACAATGAGCAACATGGCATGAAGGGTATTCACCATGTCATATGTTTCTTCAGTTGATTTTTTCAAGTCCAAGAGATCTCCCAAACATAAAATGAAATATTTAACTAAGGGAGGGGGGGGGGAGGGGGGTCTATATGGGATGGATTGCCTGCAGTCCAATTTTTATCACCAATTCTTCAAAGTTTTCAAGCCAAATCCAGGGAAACAATGTGAGCAGGTGCTGGGCAGGAGGGGCTGTAAATCTGGCCTGGCGAGTTAAGCCATTGCCTTGGCATTGTTCTGGCTGGCCTCTTAGCTGCTCCTGCTGGGGAGGGTGTTAGGGTGGGATGGGGTGGAGGCGAGGGTCTGCTGCCTAAATCTCACAACATGGGGCGCCCTGCACATTTCACACATCTAAGTTAAACCCCAGCTGCAGAGGGCGAGATACACACAAACACACAACGTCACAGGTCCTGCAGGTGGTTGCCTCTGAGGAAGTGATTGTTCAGACATGTTTCTAATTCTTTTCTTGTCCATCAGAACAGCACATTTGCATCCAGTTAAAAAAAACAAAAAAAAACAGTTTCCTCAGCACCATCCTTTGACATCAAAGCAGCCGGTTGCTAAAATGATCCCCGGTTTAATCGTCAGGCTACGTATGTTTCATTGCTGTAAAGTGTAAAAGCCGTTTTTCTTTGACCCCTCTAAGAGGCTGTCGGTAGGTTTCATTAGTTGATCCTTGACCTCATAAGAGATCAGGTGACCAGGGCGCTGCTGTGGAATGTTCCCTCTTGACTCCTTTTCATTTTCTAATTTCAAAGCAACAACAACAGTTCAAGAGTTTGAATTTTGAAAATTCGTTCGACGTACTATAGTTTGACTTTTTTTTTTTTGACATACTACACTATGATTTTTCTATGACTTTTTTTAATGATTTTTTTCAACATTAGACAAACTATACAATTACCTCTTTATGACTTTTTTCAACAAACACTATGATTTTATATAACTTTTTTGACATACTATATAATGACTTTTTTATCACTTTCAATAATTTTTTTCCTAAATGCTATATCATGACTTTTTATGACTTTTTTTGACATACTATACTATGACTTATTTATTTTTTTTTACAATTTTTTGATATACTATATTATGACTTTTTCTATCACTTTTTTCGACATACTATACTATGAAGTTTTCATCAATGTTTTTGACATACTATTATATGACTTTTTCATGACTTTTTTCCACAAACAATACTATGATTTTATATAACTTTTTTTGACATACTATACTATGACTTTTTAATGGCTTTTATCCAAAATGCTAGATTATGACTTTTTATGACATTTTTTAGACATACTATACAAAAACTTATTTTATGACTTTTTTCGACTATGACTTTTTTTTTACCATTTTTTTGATATACTATACTATGACTTTTTATTACTTTTTCCGACATACTACATGATGACGTTTTTTTTTTATCACTTTCATTAACTTTTTTTCCCTAATGCTGTATTATGACATTTTTTCGACATACTATACAATTACTTTTTTTTACCATTTTTTTGATATACTATACCTTTTTCGATTATACTATACTATGACTTTTTTATCACTTTTTTCGACATACTATACCATGACTTTTTATTTCTTTTTCCAACATACTACATCATGTTTTTTTATCACTTTCACTTTTTTCCCAAATGATATTATTATGACTTTTTATCACTTTTTTCAAAATGCTATTATATAACCTTTTTGACATACTATACTATGACTTTAAAAAAAAAAAAGTTCATATATTATACTATGACCTTTTTGGATTATACTATAATATGAGCTTTTTATCACTTTTTTTGACATACTATACTAGGATTTTTTCAATATACTATACTATGACTTTTTTCAACATATTATACTATGACTTTTTTATCACTTTTTTTGACATACTATACTATGATTTTATATAACATACCACACTCCAAAATACTATATTATGTCTTTTTATGACTTTTTTTTAGACATACTATACAATTACTTTTTTATGACTTTGCGACGTACTATAGTTTGACTTTTATTTTAAAAATGTTGACATACTACACTATGATTTTTTGATGACTTTTTTTAATGATTTTTTTCAACATACTATTTTATGACTTTTTTTAGAAATACTATACTATGTCTTTTTTTATCACTATTTTCAACTTTCAATACTATGACTTTTTTCAAAATACTATACTACGACTTTTTTCAACATACTATACTTTTTCATGATCTTTTCCGATAAACTATACTATGACTTTTTATTTTACATTATTGGTATTATTCAGCATTTCAATGAAATTCATACTAATTAAAACCATTCCCACATTTCCAACTATTCTCAGTACTTCACCTTCTTCTTACGCAATTATGCCAGCAATCCAGTTTAGCTTTAGCAATTTAGCTTTTCAGCATTCTCAAGCATTTTCTGCAGGAAATGTATTTTCTAGTTACTCTATATAGGCCTATAACTATATTATAGATGAGTGTGCTATTTTGGATGTTTCCACAATTAATAATTAGTTTATATATACTGCCCTTGTTTATATGTTTTTTTATAAAGTAGTTGTACAAAAATAAAGTGTGTTATTGTTCAGAGTAAGGACTTCCTCTCAGGCAGGAGATTCTCCCTCAACGCTGCTCTGCCAGGCAGCATGAACGACTGATGCTCTGCCGCCTGATCCTCATCGAAAGAAGGCCCTTCAGTGAGGAAATATTCACAGTATTTTTACCAGAGGAATTCAGGTTCAGGTGCATATTGAGAAGTTTTTCATACAGTATCTTGGCATAATCCCAGACCAGGATGCAGTGCCTTCAGAGTGGGATCTGTCATCTAAACTATCAATCTATCAGAGCAAAGATATGGAAAACCCTTAAGGCTTTTCCTATGGCAACTTTGAACTGTCTTTTTTTTAACATACAGTCATCAGTGATGACAAACAGACAGTGATTGAAAGGAAGTGTAACCAAAGAAATATTTGTACATAACTTTGCTTCCATGAAATAAAGTTAATTTGTTGGTTGGAAGTTCACACATAGATCCACAGCGTGAAATTCTGTGAATTTTGAGACTGAGTTTTTAGGGAAAGTTTTGCTCGAGAGAAGATTTCCACATATTTAGAAGTGTGCTTATTAGCTTTCTTGTGAGAGCTGGATGAGAAGATTGATACCACTCTCGTGTCAGTCTGTTGAAAATGAAGTAGTCTTGCATTGCCAGACCTATCTCCACAGCGCTGTGGAGTAAGGTCTTTGTGCTAAGCTATGCTAACCGGCTGCTGGCTGTAGCTTCTTCTCTATCCTACAGACATGTGGTATCGTTTTTCTCATCTAACTCTCAGCAAAAAAAGCAAATAAGCGTATTTCCCAAAATGTGGAACTATAAATAAAAAAGAGGATAGCTAAAAGTCAGTCAGAATCAAGGAGACTTTTCAAGCAGCAGGCAAACAAAGTTTTACTGCTGACAGCTGGAGAGTGCTCTGCTGACAGGAGGCAGGCGATAGCATAACCTAAAATACCAACTGTGACACTCCACTTCCTCTGCGGAGAACAAAGTTATCACGGCGCCTCATTTCAGCATGATGTTACAGGCTGGTTGGAGGATGAATCACTACAAAAGGTGTGCCACCTGCAAGTTTATCAAACCACGGGGGCCCAAATCTTCTCAGATTTGGGCCACAGCAGCTGTCAAGGCCTCTTTTCAGTCTCACCTTTCACATTTTTCTCTCCTATCAAGCGGAGCAAACCCTCACCCTCATCCTGTCCTCACGCTGAAAGGAGATTGCTCTCGTCTGGAGGAGCAGGAGGGGGAGAGGTGATGAGCAGCTTACTTCTAGGAGAGATTAGCCTTATTAAAATGAAATAGTCTAGTCCTGAGTGACAGAGCAATGGAGGTGGAGGAGGAGGGAAGAGGCAGGGAGCACGGAGGAGAGGGCATACGTTGTGTGAGGCCCGGCCCCTGAGGATCTGAAGCACCGCTCCTCTGTGTTCTCCTTCCCCCCCATTCTTCACTTTCACCTCTAGCTCTCTCCTCATCTCCCCCCTTTCCTCTGGACTGCTCTCTCATCATCACCGCGGTCCAGAACAGGCAGATCTGTCAGCGGTGCGTCAAGAGATCTGCCCTAAGGCCCTCAGATGAGCTGCCAAGTACAGGGGCTGGACTGTAGGGGAACAAAAGACCCCCCAAAAAAACACATCAGAAAGTTTTGGACCTTGGTAAAATGTGTTCAATAGCCCTCCTATTGAAGGGCACTGCATGTATGGAATGTGTGCCCAGGGTCACAGCGTAAAGGTTCCCAGCAATTACCTAGGCTTAGTTTTCTAGGCCATGTTTATAAGGAGTGAATGGGTAGTATGTATCGGAGAACATTAACCGACCTGAGCCTCTCAGGACACGTCCAATGAAAGATGTACAAAAGGACTGAACGTGCTGAATATGACTTTGTAATTTGTACCTAATGACACTGTGGTAATCCTTGTTATGCACATAAAGCCATGATTGAATCCTAAGACCAGAATGCACACCATGTTTGTGACTGACTCTCACGCTTGCCTAAGAACAAGATACATTATATTCCTCTGGAGATAACAAAGGAAGTATTAAAAGCCCCAAAAAACAAGGTTTTAAAGCCCAAACGTGGGTATAGTTCATTGGATATATTAACAGAAATATTAGTCACAAATGTTCCTATGTGAAAGAAATGAGCCAGGAAGTTGTGATGAGACCGTTGCACAACAACACAATGTACAGACCTTTTAACTCTACCGACTTAAAGAATTAACAAGCAGCAAAGGCCAATCAGGAGGAAGGTGGTTAAAGGCACAGAAGCAAAGAAGGTGTTTTAAATTGACTAATTTTGGTCAAAATTCCTACAAGTGTATCTTAATAAATACATAGACAATACATGTATATACTTACACACACACACACACACACACACACACACACACACACACACACACACACACACACACACACACACACACACACACACACACACACACACACACACACACGCATGTCCTATGTTCAAAACATGTATATATTCTTTTACTCTTCGTCACCTTCTGGATATGAAATAAATGGATCCTTAATTTCTTATCTGAAGTGCCTTCTCCTTCTTTGTCAGCGTTTGGGTGTTCTGAGACTGTTCACCTTGCATACCACTTCTTGGTAAACCTGGAGCTGAGAGAGCAAACATTTCCACATCATGGGAAACAGTAAGGTTTACACAAAGCACAATATAAAAATAGCATGCACTGATGACTGTCCTTGCTTCCTTCGGATGTGATTACTGCAGCTGACTACATGTTGCTGGCATGAAATACTGTAGTTTAACACAATAAATCTTGAGACATCAGTTATTTTAGTTTGACATCACCAACTGCTTTACTTTAATGTCACATAAAGGTCCAGTCGCCTCAAACCTTGATTATCACGGTTAACACTATACTACCGGGGGGAGTCTAAAACAAAGGCTGTGTGTTTTTGTGGTTGGCTGGTTGACTTGCAGCAATGATACTGACTCAAAGTTCAGCATAGATTAAGTAACAGGGGGGAGAAGAAGATGAAGAAGAAGATGAAGAAGTAGAAGGGGAGAATAGGTCTGGTTTCACATGCAGGTGGCTGTCAAGGATGTTTACCTGAAGACACCCATATCTCTTGTTGCTTCCAAATTAGAAATGAACAAAAGTTTAGTTCAGTTCACTCCAGACAGACGGCCAGATATCAAGTGGCGACCCTGACTATCCAAACAGGCGCCGTTGTTATTATGTCTACCTCTGTCTTCATATGGGATTTCACTCTTGCTTTTATTGGGGCTGAGAGAACTGCTATGCAAGTCAAACATGGATGATGTACTTTACAAATAAGCACCTGAGTCCTTTTCCAGATGTTTAAAAATGGAATTTGAAAATGTTATAAGTAAACATTACTCATTGTAAGATTGAATTCATTGTGAAAAGACCCAAAATAAGTAAACTGTTTAATTTGTCACTTAAATATTTGGCTCCATCGCCACACAATTCCGTTCTGAATGATATGAGGGTTTACTGCAGGTAGTTGCTATTTTTTTTCTTAACTTCAGTGGGGATATAAAAAAGGTCTTCAGGGTGCAGGCAGGTATGTGTACATTCTGTACCCTAGATCTTTCTCATACCTGTTCAAGGCAGCCATAAAAACATGACATGAACCTACAGTAGTGACATCAAACAAGGCTTGAAACCATTTAGTGCTGAAAGGCCCGCGGCTGCTCTGACTTCTCATGCTAGCTGCCAGAGATATGTATCACCTCAGCTGGAGCCACTTGGGCGCAGGTACTTTCATGGTCCTGGTTTTAGATCTCATTTTGGAAAAATACTTAAAATTGCATTTATCTGTTTCAGCTAACTGCTTAGGAGTCTACACATTGCTCTAGGTTTAGGTTTATTGTGTCACAAATGCTTCTGGTAATGTTGCTTTTTTAGCCACAGTAAAAGTGTAGCCTTCCAGTAGTGGATTTTACTGGATGGCTAAATGCAGCTGCATGCTGGGAATGTCCCTGAAGCTGGAAGTCGTTTTGGGAGATTCCCACAAGCCAACAAGGGCAATTCCCCAACTTATTTATCTGTTCTCTGCTGAGGCTAGCTCACAATGCTACCACAGCAAAGAGATAAATCTTCAAAAAATAACACAAAGAACATTTTCCTGAAGTTAAGATTTCCCATTGGTTTTCAATAAAACAAAGTTTAGAATGGTTTGGGGAAATGCGGCTGCTGTGTCAAGTCATTTAAACAAGAGTGATATGATTTCTGGGCCACATGCAGAATACCATATGTGTTTTTATAGAGATTTTCATAACAACGTTTTTTTATGAATGAATTCCAGGGTTGTCTATGTGCGTATTAGTCAGACAATGTTAACTGTGCACTAAAAATGATCTGACTTTGCAATCCCAGATAATTTTGGTATTTTTCAGCACAGACATTTTGTTTTCTTTGTTCAGAAAGCTGCATAATCAGATCTGTGAAATCCCATTCCAGTGTTAGGGAAGCTTTAGGTCCAGTGAGATTTAATTCTGGTTATTCCAGGTGAAACTGCAACTTAAACCCTGTGTGGTGGAAAATGTATTAATTATGTAGTAAAGTAAAAATGTAAAAATGAGGAAATGTCTCTGAGATGAAAGCTCAATTATATCCTAGGCAGATTGTAGCTGGATCCAATGATGGACTTTGTGTCTCTGCCAAAAAGAGAGAACAGAGAAACATGTGAATGTAAAATAATATACTTTATTATGACCATACATTTCTCAGGATCAATACAAAGCACTTTTCTGTTTTGTTTAATGATGCTTTCCATGTGACATTTTTTCTCCAGAGGACAAAGAGGACAAGACACAACGATTAACCCAAAAAAATAGTAACACACACAAAAATCATGCAGGTGTTTGCTGATATATTATGTAAAAGAGAGGTGGGAAGGCGGTAGCTGAGCATATGCTAAAACAGACAGGAAGAGTACCTAATATGTAGCCACAGCTTTGGAAAAAAACAGAAAGAGTGTATTTCTTTGAGCATCACTCACATGGCTTCCTCATAAAAAAACATCTCAGTCAAATTGATTCTTAGAAGAGTTTGCCGGCAATTTTAAAGGATAAACTAAGTGATGCTCTCCATTTGGTTTCTATGCTGTAAATGAGGCCCTGGTTGTTTTTGTGTTGCCCAGGCAGACAGATGGTTTGAAAGGAACCCTGCTGAAACTCACTTTCGCTGGACCCGCTCAGACTGACAGCAGCAGCCACAGCTTCACCACCATGAAGCAGCAGGACTGTGAACCGATAGCATGCTGGAGGGTGGGGTGTGGAATAACAAATACGATGAAAAATGTACCAATAACTGAAAACTCTACATCAATTGTCCATTTTCAAGCCCAATCTAATGTATCTTCCTTCGAACAAGTGTTTAATTCTGCAACTGGGTTTCACAGTTGAAACTGTCCGAATCACTGTTTGCCTTTAAATCCTCTGGAGAAAAGCTTGACCAGTTAAGTAATGTGTCTAATAGAGGAACAGCGTGATGAACAAACAAGCATACATTACAAAATAAGTCTTTTTTTACACATAAATATCAAATACAAAGGCAGATGGGAAGGAGCCTCGTTAATGTCAGTAAAGCTTTTGACCATGCAACGTTCAGTACCTTAAAAAAAATACAATATTCATATACACAGCTTAGTCCAACAGAGTCACAAAACAATGTCAAATATATACACAATGCAATAAAAATAACAATATCAATTTTTCTGCAAGAGCACGATTTTATCATATATTTTACAGCTAAAGTTGTACCATTAGTCCAGCACATTAAGATGTGTACAGGTAGCTTGAAGGGAGGAAAAGCCACTATTACTAGTTACAACACTACGAGGTCATCAGAAGTATTTAAATACGCCATTGAAATAGAAGCTGTAAAAAATAATATACTCCGAATACATTTATATAATTATATACATATACATATAGGTTAAATACTGATCATTCTGAATCCCTGGATTGCTGAAAAGGTCCTTTGTCGATTTAGGCAGCTAGCTAAGTCTTACTAACTGAAGCCCTCCGCTAACAGTTCCCACTGCTGCTCTGAAAATTGTGCATTTCACATTTCGGTGTGTCTATTTCACGGTTTTGTAAAAAAGCTGGGAGAAGCAGAAAGGTGACTGGTTGGTGGTATTTAAAGGAATAGTTTGACATCTTGTGGAAATATGCTTATTTACTATTTTTGCAGAGAGGTAAAAGATTTGATAGACGTTAGCTAATCTTAGCATAGCATAAAGACCTTGTGCAAACGCAAAGATTAAATAAACACAATGTAATGTGTTAATTAGTGAGTTTTAGAAGTGCTGGTAACTTGTTACTTGTTTTACCTTAGGACAGAACTATGCTGGCTGTTTCCCCTTGCTTCCAGTCTTTAATGCGAAGCTAAGCTAAAAATCGTATATATACAAACACAAGAGTGGTAGGCTATCAATCTTCTCATCAACTCTCGGCAAGAAAGTGAATAAGGTAATTTCCCAAAGGTTAGACTATTCTCTTAGGCTTAAAGTGAATATGATGCCACATATAACACATTTTCTGTTTTTAGTTTCCTGCTTAAGATCAAATACATCTCTACTGTACACCTTTCTGTTAACAGAGATCAGATTATTATTATTAATAAGTTATAAACCTTATCTTGTATCCAATTCTGACAGGTGTGGGTATGCCTGTACATGGGTGTCTAAACATGTCAAACAAAGCAGAATGTAAATACATTTTAAGCCATATTCTTATTTATCTTTAAGAGGTTTCACCCTCAACTCAGTCTACAGTCCACATTATTTACTGCATGAAGTAAAACGACAATCTACACTACTGCCTGCCTCATAAGTGCATTATTGTTGTACAATATTTAGTGTTTCATACCTCAATAGAAAAGCTCTCTGCTGCCTTAAAAAAGGAAATCCATCCTCAAACAGAATGTACACCCGTTCCTCCTGTGATCGTGGTTTGTGTTACTAAGCATTGTTTACATGCTCGAAAAAAAAGACGGTAGAAGCTAGAAACTCAGAGGTTTTCCATTCAGCATTAGAGATTAATGTTCTGGTTCAATAAAGTACCGGAACGTATTTTTTCCAATGCCAAAAATGATAGATGGTGTGTCTCGACTGTAGAACCGACATGGTTTTGTTTTCTTTTCAAATTTTTTTAATTATTGTAATGCCCTAATTACATATTTTTGTTGGAAACAGTTGAAAGGCCCAATACATCCCTTATTTTTTCCTACCACCACATAGATGTGGAAGTGTCCAATGTCCAAATGTTGCATCAGAACCCTGCCAACAAAATACTTATGGGGGAGGCACTGGTATATTTTGGTATGGAAATGGTCAATGTTATATCTGTCATATCTTACAGATATGTCTATCTTTAACTTTGCTCCACAAATGTTGGCAGTATCAGTATTACCGCTGAAAAGTTTGTATGAATAGAGCGCCATAGTACGCAGGGTGGATTCATACCGGCTCAAAAACATAATATACTGCAGCCTTTTTCGATGTAGAAACAACTCTTCATAACATCATGGAGGTTATCCTGTTGGTTGTCAACGCTATCAAAATCACACGAGGGAATGCATTTTATTTCAGGGTGGATTTTCCTCTTGACGTACCACCTTCACACAATTAAGGCACCTTTTAAACCCCTGAGGGGTCAATGGGTTCTTCTAATAAGAAGAGAAGCAACAATAACAACATGGAACACAGAGCCGGACTGAAACAAACCAACAACATAAAGTAAGACAGCCGACAAAATGAAAGGAATGTCTATGGGTAAGGTACAAACGCCAGAAGTGCCCCGTTACACATCTTCTCATCCTTTAGGTTTTTACAGCAGCACCGCGCGTACATCACAGGATCTCCATGGAAACACCGTGGCTGTATCCTGAAGCACCTTAATCGGTAAAGAAGGTCTTCTCCAAACCCCATCAGTCCTTATGAGTGTGTGAGTGGATATGTGTGTGTGTGTCACTGTAGTAGGAGTCAGTATCCGACGTTGACCTTGTTCTTGTTGAGCTCTCGCTCCAGGTTTCCTATCAGAGTGTCGATGCTCTCCTGCAGGTCTCTCAGGTTGACCCTATTGCTCAGCACGGGGCTGATATCCTGGATCTTCATGTAAGCCTGGTAGGTGTGCTCTTTGGGCAGACGGGGGGGAAGGATGTGGTCGCACACCCTCTCCTCCTCCTTGTCCTCTATATTCTGCCCATTGCCTGAACCATCACTCTCTACTTGCTTCTCCTCCTCCTCCTCCTCCTCCTCCTCTTCTTCCTCCTCCTTCACCGCCTCCTCTCTCTGAGGTTGCTCCTGCTCAGCAGGATCAGACGCAGGGCTCGGGACCATCTGCCCCTTATCTTCCTCTGCATCCTCAGGCTTCTCCTGGGCCTCCTCAGCTGCCTCTGTATCCTCGGAGGGCACGTCGTCATAGTCCGCCTCTTCTTTGCTGGGAGGCAGCAGAATATCACAAGGGAAGTAGCTCTCGCCGCAGCCGCTCCAGTCGCCGGCATAGCGGTTGCTGGGGCTGTCCAAGCGTCCCGGTTTGGGACGCAGAACGCCCGCCATCTCCGCTTCGGAGAGGTTCAGGACCTGGGGGCGCTCTTTTCTCCGCCTTATGGGAGGAGCTGACAGCAGGTCAGATGAGGCCGGAGCCAAAGAGGCTGCAGGGGGCTGGGAGGAGGACCGGCCATGTGGGTCCACAACTGGAGAAGCAGATGACAAAAAAAGGCAAAAGACAGGCAGAGTTAATCAGATGTATAGAGGACATCTGAAATAATATCCTTAAAGAAATTGGTTAGTTCACACAAATTAGAAAAGAAAAAAATAAGCATTTTCTCATATACCTCTCGTGGTATCGATCCATGCAGATATTTATGGTTTCATTAGCCCATATTTTGAGATATCTGTCTCACTAATTTGACCACCAACACTATTTTCATAGAAACTATTTATTCGGTAGAAAGTAGTTCAAGTGAAAACTCTTCACAGTGAGGTTTGGATAATCCAGAGTGTTGATTATGGACGGTGACATTGCTGGTTTAATTATTTTGCTGTACATTTTCAATGCTTTGAGTGCTACAAACAAAATTCTAGGAATCTTAAAACATAGGCACAAAACCCAAACTATCTGCAGAGCAAGATATCACTATGTGTAAGGGGCAAAATATATATACTTTTTGTAATTTGCGTGAACTGACCCTTTGGTCCCCCTTTTGGGTAACTTCATGGTTAAAAATGACATTAAAAACATGCCGTGAAAACAGCAATGTTTTTTTTGTGACACAACTGAGACCACAGGTTTATCTGTATTAACTTCTATCGGGGCAACAAAGGTATCTGGCTAGTCCAGCAATAAATTCATTAAGTTGTGGCAGCCCTGATATAAACCTTTCCAAAATAATCGAACATGCCATGCTGTGTTTAAAGTCAGACAAACGCATGCTGAAGTCACACCACCACACTCTGTGACTCTAATGCCAACCTTCTGTACTATTTGTTATCAACTGTTGACTAAACCAAACTTAAAAATTAACTAAACTGGAACCCTGTTTGGACATTATGAAAGAATCATCTGACTGTGCAACAAAAGTGAACAGCGAGCACTCCAACACAACCAGCCCAGTCCGGTTACCTGTCTGTCTTTATCTTTGTGTACCTACACTTGTTGAGACCGCTAGCTCTCCCTTACTGGATTGGAAAGGAACAAAAAACAAAAAAAAATTAAAAGTTATGGCTATAAGTCACGTACAAGAGGTACAACATAAACAAAAAATAATTGTATTTTGTATAGGGGTAGGAAAGAGGATTCAAATGTTATCTCTACAAAAATTTATGACTATTTATTTATTTATATTATGAATCATGTTTATTCCATTTCATATATCAGGAGTGGCAGATGCTGATACAGTATTTATGTGCAGCGATTGCATGCCTTGCAACTCTCCTGAGGCTAAAGACTCAAGCAATTATCACCTGAAACAAACACAAATTATCCTCCTTTAAGAGACAACGTGTTATTTAATTTCAGACATGATTCACTGATGAGACAATTTAAGTTATTAGCTGTCAGCAGAGAAAATTAAGGCATGAAGCACAGAAAAACACTGCTTCTAAGTGCCGATTTTCTCCCTTATCCCTGTACAAAGCACAATAACAAGAGCCTAATACACACACAAACACACATACACATACTTCTGCCTGTCTAACCATCTGCTCACATCTACTCACACATACAGTTGGCAAACTACATAATTCACACTGAACACCCCCTCAGCCCCTTCAACACACATATGCTCATGCTCTCTCACACTACCTGTAAATAGTGTCACTTAGTGTCAGATGCCCCTGCATTTGCCCAAAGAAAAGCACACTTGAGCCCTGAGCAACAATGCCTTGGAGGGTTGCGTATGTGTGTGAGAGGCGTGATCAGGCGGCTGAAAATATGCCATAATGATTGTGAAATGTTAGGGTAAAGCTTCAGGGGCTGAGGTCTAAGGTTAAGCCTGGAATGTCTTTAATTATAGCCCAGGCTTCCTACGTTCTGAGCTGGGGAAGCGGACAGAATGGAGATGGCACTGAGGGTGTAAAAGAAGGCTTGAACCTGGACTGAGAGCTTTGTCGAGGTTATTACAGGTTATCATAGGCACTAGCTGCGTGACATCAGCTGCAGACAGGAGTGCAGAACAAGTGCACGCTTCTACTGAAGATTAAAAACTATTTTCTTCAGATCACTTGACCCCATCTCCCTCCTTTATTGTCCATGTTCTAACCTCTAAAAGAAAAACATATTTTTTTGTTTCATCTTTTGAAATTCCACTTGTACTTCACCAGACTACCTGCAATTGCGGGGATTCACAGATGCTGACTTATTCACCTACTCTCTGTGTGTTTCTTCCCCAGTTGATGTAAAGGAGGGTGGAGGGTGCTCAACTTCAGCAGTTTACACAGAATTGGTTTAATGTGGGTGTCTGAGGATGCAGTTAAATTTAGAGGCCAGACCAGACATAGTCAGTTCTTCAGCACATCTTTTTAAAGCTGCAGGTTACAGGGAAGGTCTCTGAGGTTTTGAATCTTTCAGGGATAAAGTCTGACCAGCGTGATGTTAGGAAAGCTTTGAAAAGATTTTTCAAAACACAGCACGGATGTGAATTTTTAAAGATGTGTGCCTCGAAGCCACACTGACGAAGAAAATCACTGCGCTCTGAAAAACAGCTTTCTTTGAATTAAGATACAGAAGGCAGGCTTAGTTTTGGATTGATGACTGTGCATATTTAACGTTGGATTTAAATGGATTTTCAAACAGTCTCATCATCACCTCAGTGTTTATAAAAATGCTAATAACCAACAGAGAAACACAACTGCCAACTACAGTAATAAGGGTATGTCCTAATAGCAGTAATGGATTTTCACACTTGTGAATAGTGTAATGTTTTGATTAATATCCGAAAGCAGCTAAGATTTAAACTGCACCACAGCAGCCACGGAGTGGCTCACACACATTGATTAGAGATGTAGTGAACACAATTTAAAATTCAATCAAATTAAATCAGTTGCTGTGACTAATACAAATGTTCCCCCGCCTGCAGCTCTTTTTTTAATCATTCTCGACTCCCTCCTGAAAAATCTTTGGATCCCTTCATATCTCACACTGAGCAGACAGCTGCAGCTGGCAGAGAGCAGCTGTGCAGGCAGACAGAAGACCTGTGTGTGAGTGAAGCTGGTACTGGGTGTCTGTCCTTGATTGGTGATTTATCTTAAGGCAGGGCGCCACGCCTCAAAAGTTTGGTTTACATTGGGGCTTACTGGCTTGGCTCAGTCTGCCGTGATGAAGCACTCTGTGGAAAGTTTCATCTCTGAGGAGCCAACAGATGGTGGCCAATGGCTATCAGCTGTACTTGTGCCACTGGTGGATAACCTCAAGGATCAAAGCAGCCCAGCCCTTTGTAGAGCTGAACCGCAGAGCTGGCACTGATTTGTACAAGACCTCGAGCATGCAGGGCAAGAGGCTGGTATATACATACAGACTTAACTGATGTATATTACGTGACTGTAAATAAAGAATGTGTTTCAAACCAAATGACCTGGTAGACCTATATCTAACATAGGAAAAGATTCTGCAAAAATAACATGTATTCACTAACTTAACAATCGCTCACCAGGCCAGAGCTGCAGCAGGTAGTGCAGGACTTCGATGTGTTTTTTGAAGTGCAGCGCGCTGGCCAGTTCCTCGGAGTCAATGAAGACTCGGTTTGTGTGGCAGGACGCCTCCTGACGCTGGCTGAGCAGCACCGGGCCAAAACACACCGCCAGGTTCTGACATGTCATTTTGTTCACTTCCTGGCAGGACGCTACCAACTTCAGGTGGTCAAGAAGCTTCTGCAGTGTCACCTGATGCCCACACACGCACACACACACACACACACGCACACACACGCACACACACACACACGCATACACACACACAAACACACACACGCGCGCAAACACAGACAAATAAGACATGTTATTATTATGATGAGTAGTTGTAGTAATACCACTGGCAGAAACAGAGCTGCACTGCAAAATCTACTTTATCAAGCTATGTGTAGCAGTTAAAAGCCTGAAATGCAAAAAGATTTTGGCAAACAAGGCAATATTTTAAGATAATGCTACATTGCTATCCACTGTTGTACTTACACACAGATAATTCAATACATGTTACAAAACAGGACATTTAGATTTCTTTGCTTGGGAAATTCAAGCAGGAGAGCCCTTCACATTATTATTCCTCATGGGAAAAATGGGCAAGGTTTCTAAAAACCTATTTCTAAAAAAAATATATATACATAGAATATTGGCCAATATTTTTAATTACTCAAAAATATTTACATTTATATCTGCCTCAAAAAGACTTTCATTTTGGGTCATTTATGATTAATCTGAAAATAGTGGACAGTGAAATTATACTGGTACATGCCTGTGGACGGTATGCCACCACTAATATCCCCCCGATGTAAAAGTCTACGTAATAGAAGTTAAACAGTAGTGATATGTAGCATTATTATCATGGCCATCATTATCTATGCCACAATTATCCCTTTCATGACCACTTCTGTGACAATATTCTAGCACTATGATGACTTTTAGAGACAGTGGGGAGATGTACAGTCTGTCTTCCTCACCCTCTCCACATCTGGCAGGTTGTCCAGCAGGCTGACGGTGTGCTCCGAGTCAGACTGGTCGTTCTCGCAGCCCGCTGCTCCTATCCGCAAAGGCCTTGTGGCCATGGACTCCAACACTGCCTCGTACAGGTTCTTGGTGATCAGAGGGTAGGGCAGCTCTCGTAGGTAGTCCTTCAGTACGCCTGAGAAGTGAAAGAGAATAGAGCATCAGGCAAACTGCTGCAGCAAGGTAGTGAATGGATGTTACATTTATCGGTGAATAACTGTAGACGACTTATTTGCAGAACATCAGTTTTCCCACACTTGAAGTAAAAACACAGACAGCTTTAATGGTCCAATAATATAAAAAAGTGAGATTTCCATGTCTTTTTTTCATTACAAAGCAGGACGAGGTGCTGTATAAATACTGTGAAAGTATCAAAGCATTAAAGAGAGGGGCGCTAAAATGGAGCGTTTCAGACAGAGAGTGATGCATGATAGTATGAGAAAAATAAGGTGTTTTTTTGGGGAAATTAAAGAATGTAAACATGTTCTAGTAGAAACCCAAAATACAAGCATGAACCTGAAAATGAGCATATTATTAGACCTTTACTACCTGACAAATCACTACAAACATGCTGTATCTTTATGAAGTGTTGTCATTGAGAAATGAAAAGCTTTCATTTTTCCTCTCTTTTAAACCGCTAAACTGGGCGCAAGGTCTTGGCTGCAAATTAAGGTCCCATTGTTTCCAACGGTGACCCTGTGGCGTCCGCTGAGATACCAGATGCCTGGTGTTGGGCGTTGACTCGGCAGCCAAAAAGTGGTGGTGGTAGTGGGGGGGGGGGTGGCTGTTGTCTGTGATGGCGCATTCACACCTGTGACTTCAGCCTCCCGTAGTTCAGACAAAAGCTACGGGAAAACATGAAACCCACGCTGTCTGTCTCCACTAAGCCCCTGAAATATCGCTGGCATGTCTTTTCATCAAAGGCAAAAATGGGGGGGGGGGAGAAAAAAGTACTGGAATAAGAAAGGCGCTTGGCAATGTGACAGCTCTTTGTGTTGAGTGTCTGCTCTCTTTTCCCTCTGCATGAAGCTGGATCAGTTTTCAGAGACAGCTGGGGGCTGTGTAATCAGCAACATAGGTTATGCTCCAAAGTAATACTACACATGGATGTCTGTAAAGAGGAACACTATATAATATAATTTTAAAAGACGTACAGGTTACTGTCAGTAGAATGATAAAATCACCTGCAAATGGAGCACGCTGTTGATCAAACCATTTAGAAATGCAAAGGACCCGATAGTTGTCTGCTGTCCCAAATGCAACTTTAAAAGAGTACTTCACAGAGTCAGCGTTGTTCGTTCACAAAGAAATGTTTGACAGACTTGACGTTGGCCAATTTATGACAGGAAACTAACAACAAGCAGAGTGAGGCCTGTGAGCCAGTTCAAGCAGATAACTTGTGTTGTGCTGCTGCAAACCAAATGTGTAGGCTAATACTTTACTCAACGTCCACTAATTCACCCACACTAAATCCAAATATCCAACACACTCAATGCAATTAAGCGGTTTTGTTCTGCAATGCTGCTGCTGCAAACACTTGCTGCTGCTTCTTGAACATTTCAGAAGCAAGCTCACCTGCCACCAGTCCAATCATGTCGCTTCAAGATGGCTTTGTTGAGGTAAAGTCATACTGCTAAGGCTGCTGGTTTTCCCACAACCTAGTGTTTCTGCCACTTATCTAATCAGCTGTTAGGCTCAAACATGCATTTCAAGCCAGAATAAGAGATTTCCTGTCTTTGCTGTCCACACCTATGGACCCTGGCGACTCTTTCCAAAAGGCTTATTTTCCACTGAGATGCCAGAGATTGCTGATTTCTACACCAAGCGCTTGTGCTAACATGTTTATCATTTAATGTCTCTGTTCAGGTTTCGTGTATTTGACAGTATCAATGTGCTATAATGCTGCAGTAGAGATACATTTCACTCTAAAGCAGCATGTTTACTTTTCTTCCTATTACTCCTAAACAGCTAAGTTCATTTTTTATGGTTTACAGTTCTCCTGCACTCAGTTGAGCTCATTGCTATCTAAGCTCATACCCATGCACTGTTGATAATGATGATCGACAATTATGTATTGACTTGTTTATGAATTGTCGTTTGCTGAAATGTTTTTATTGTGGGCTCTTGGAAGATTATCCAATGAGCTAAAAGAGATCCAAATAAAAAAACAAATGTGCTGCTTATAAACATAACATAATGTTCGATAATTGTCTGCTCCAAGCCATTAATATTTGTTATTTAAACATACGTACTTTAATATGTATTTGCTGCATAGCCAACATGCCTTATCATCAATCAGTTGAATAGCTGGATATAGAGTTGCTATATAATGTTTGGTGCATAGCAAGTGTCAATAAACTGTAAGAAGATGAATAAATAGAAAATCACTTTGCACCACTATGGTGTAACAATTATTGCCATAGATTACTTCTCGAGAGCAGCACAACAATAAGTTTGAGTGTAAAAGCAGGTAAAAAGACATATGTATCTATGTCAAGGACCATCCTGTTTGTAGAAATTCCCAAAACAGTGACACAATCCCTTGAGCTTTTGTAACTGATTCTGATTAGGATGCTGTAAATAGGAGCTCCTACTTTATCACTTCTACATCACTGTTCTCCTCCTATACACCCAAGGTGTTTTGCCTCTTGCCTTCTATTTACAGCGAACTAAAGATTCACCGTAAATCTCTTTAGGCCCAGTGAGGAGAATGGAGGGCACAATTTAACATGCTCTCTTTGTAATCCCTGTAAATCCCAGCTCTGCTCTTTAAGGGAGCCTGAAGCTTAAAGCTTTGCAGTCTATTCCTAACTGCATTGTGGCTCTATCACCCAATGATCTTATGAAGTAAACAGACAAATGTTTTTAAATTAACTTTAAATTTCAGTGTTTTTAGGTGACGACAAACTTAAATTTAGTCTTCCTTTCCAACTGCTACATGAACATAAGAACACTCATTGGGAGATGATCTACTGTTACATGAACTGATCAAACACCTCATCAATCCCAACAGCTACCACAAAAAAAGTCCAACAGGTATAAATAATAGAAACTGTATGACATCTTTTTATCACTTATTCCTCACTACTTTTTTTACTTCCTTTTTATTTATGCATGTTTTCACAGAAGATTATAATTGGGATAATTTAACGTGACTTGAAACCAAGGCACTCTTATAAGGGTCTTATCAGGATTTTTAGTGCAATTTAGCTACAACTACTGGATGGATTGCCATCAAATTTGGAACACATATTCACGCTCTGTATATGATGAATCCTAATAACTTGGTGTTTCCTTGAGTATCAGAGTCATAGTTTGGTTAAAATTCATATTTGTCCAATATGCATAAACTAATGACCAAATACCTGAAAAATTAATGATATTCCTCAGCTGTCCCTTAGTGCTGATTATTAAATCTTAGCATGCTATCACGCTAAACTCAGCTAGTGATACCTGCTGCACATCAGCATGTTAGCGTTGCAATTGTAGGCATTGTAAGTGTGGGTACACGATCTGTGCTGCCTGCACGATCCGACATGCGTATGTGCAATATGTTCTCGCATGCGCAGATGATAATCCATTTACGACACTGCACGATCTGTTCCACGTTTGTGCACCTTTGCACCACAGGAATTTCATTCATTTCACATATAGCAATGAATCGCAAAGGGGAGTGTGGAGGAAACTGAAGGTTTGCAGTGACAGAAAAACTCAGACTTCATTCCACATGTAACCAAAATGCTGTATGTTCATGTAACATGTAACAACTCCTTTATTATTTTGGATTGGCAACCACGTAAACACCTCGTAATGCATAGCGTAAGCTACAGTTAAAAACATCACAACATCCTAGGGCTGAACGATTTTTGAAAATAATCTAATCGCGATTTTTTTCCCAAATATTGCGATTGTGACTTAAGATGCGATTATTTTTGCGATTATTTTCTTTGTCTTTATTGTCTGTATTATTCAACTAAGACAAACAATAAATCATTGTATAGTATGAACAACAGACGATTAGATAGATTAAACAAACTGTTCTTTCCTGGAGGCCAGGCCTGTATGTGATGATGAAATTAGGTGATGCATGAATTTATATGAATGACATCTTTTATTTAACTACTTCAGTCACAGTATTATATTGACTACTGACCAAGCTTGGTGTAAACATTCATATGAAAGTCAGAAACAAATCACACAAACTAAAGTGCAGATTACAGAAATATAAAAACAAATATGTGGCTTTACCACACTAAGTAGTATTTACATAATTTAATTATTATTTACTGTAATAAACATATGTAAACATGTGGATTGCACTTTTTATACACTGTTACTTTACTATACAGTTAAATAAGTAAAAATATATATATATACATACACATACAACGGTGTATTTTCTTTACAGCGCACAGAGAGGAGCTGCCTCCAGCCCCTCCCCCTCGTGAAGTTGCGTGCCGTGTGCATGACATCGTCAACGTTGCACTTGCTCAGACAGGTTATCGTTACGTTAGTTGCTGTGTTCTTGCCGTGGGATTAACTGTACTAATAAAACCGTTGAAACACCGCGGCCACGCTGCTGTGAAAGCTCCCTGAACGTCATTTATCAGAGTGGTTGTTACCCCTCTCAGTGGCAGCTCCTCCACTCCATATCTTTATAACGGAGCTAATGCGTTTTAACATATCGCGATATTATTGCAAATGCAATTAATCGTTCAGCCCTACAACATCCCCACACTACATGTCACAAAAATAACAATGTCGCCAAGGTGTAGTACACAGACATCGATATATGCGGTTTTGGATCAGTGACAATAAGTACTTAATTTAAATATCACCAGCCGTGAACTGCATAATGAATAACATAAAATGTAGCCCACAAAAATATGCTGTCAGTTGTGCCGCCTGGCCGTCAAGTGTTTCAACGCATGCGTGATACAAATAGCGCAGGGAAACCGTCACTCTTTCTACTACGTATTTATGCGCGTGCGCATAAAGGATCGTGCAGGCAGCACAGATCGCGTACCGACAGTAAACAAGATGACATTAGCATTTAGCTCAAAGCACCTCTGTGCTGTAGAGTCATGTTACTGCTTTTATGGTATTTTCTTTTATAATATTTATTTTTTGTTTTGCACTGTTAATGTATTTTATACAAAAACTAGTCTCACGACGAGCATTACAAATGGGCTTAGACTGTAAATGCTGTGACTGTGATGATTATTCAATGCTGTGAATCTGTCCCCACAAATATAATATATAATACAGGTAAATAATACATAGTGTGCTGTTTGTGCCAGCTACCTTCTTAACAGAAAAAAATGGCAACTTTGTTATCTTGCTTTTAAAGCCCCTTCAGTACTCGAGATTCAACACGTCCTGACACACACACACACACACCCACCCACCCACACACATATACACACACACACACACACACACACACACACACACACACACACACACACACACACACACACACACACACACACACACACACACACACACACACACACACACACACACACACAGATACAGAGAGAGATATATTGTGCATTCCTGAGGCAGGCAGTAGTGGCTCTGTCTGAAGAAAAACAACTCATACCAAAACAAGCACAGTGGTGCACTGTCAGCCCTCCCACCTCAGGTAGACCAACACAATGACAGCTATAGGGTCAGCAGGGCCAGACTTTCAGACTTTGACATGGCTTCAGGCAAACATGCACTTAAAACTTCATAAAATGTCTCTGCAATTGAACATGTCCCCTGCGCCCTCTGAGCCAGCGTAGTGGATCTGTGCCGACATGTTTTCATTTTATGTTTTCAGTTCTGATTCACTTCTGTTATCATTTATCTTCATCAGGTTTGGTATGGAATCTGGTATGAGCAGATAAGGACACATAAACACATAAACACAAGATACATTCTCTCTCCTTTATAACCCTCTAGACATGCTGATTTCTAAATCTGATTACACAGAAATGCTTTGTGAACATCCTTCGGCTTTCCGTTGCAAATCTTTAGACGTACCTGAGATAATAATAATCTGCTTGTTTCATCGCAGGAAAAACAGACCGTCTGGAAGCAAAAATTGTTTTCACCCTTATCTCTGCAAAGCGAGTGTGCAACTTAAATGCAGAGAGGTACCACTGGATTTGTCATTGTTATGCCTTAAATGGAAATTCAAGCATGGTGGAGCCTCTGACCTTGGATGTGCTGTGAGGCAGATCATCTAGACACAACAAACGCAGGAGGTTTTTACGAAAGCACTGCTTCATGAAACAAAACATCCTCTTCATACCTCGCATGCAATATATGAGGATTTTAGGCTGAGTTTAGGCTCTTTTCATTTCAATAATTAAAAAAAATACAGCAGTCAGTCAAACCTTGTGCTCATGTGCTTGTGTTTGTCTAAAGTGAGGAGAATACAGCCATTCAGGTAGATCATTAGCCTGCTATGAGTCAGTTACTAGTGTTTACTTTTGTGTCTTAGCCCCTGTTGGTGCCTGATCCACACACACACACACACACTCTCTCTCTCTCTCTCTCTCTCTCTCTCTCTCTCTCTCTCTCTCACCCACATATACACACAAGGTCATGTACTCAGGGGTGAACAGGTGTGCTTCCCCTACAGGTGCTTCACTTTCCTTTACAGCCAAGCTGACAACAGTCCCACACTGAGTGTCTTTTCTCTCACATTTAAACTGTTGGGGTTTGGCTTCATACCAGCAGGGATAAGAACAACACATACATACATCTCCACCCACACGTATGGCTGATTGAGACCGAACTGCAATCAAAAGCAGCTCAGCAATGAAGAAAAACAATCCCCTAAATCAAAGCTTCAAAGCATGCAATTAAAGCTACATACTATAGCAGCTAGAAGAATTGTGATGCAAAAGGTTTTTTTCTAATCAATTCAGATTTTTAAATGTTCCAAATGTGCCACCAAACGCTACAAGGCACACAATTCACTGGGGCACGGCTCTACCTTTGACCTCTTGTTCAAACAAAGCGGAAGGTCACTCCGCTTGTCAGTGCTGCAGTCAACGCCTCGCCTTGAGAACAAATGGGGGTTTGTTCTCCGTCCTGCCCCCTCCCTGCTGTCCTGCACGCCCCCACAGCACTAGGGGGGGCCAGAGGAGATGTGTGTGCCACTGCCTTATCCGGTGGCACGGTAAATCTTTACCCTGTAGTTTCTTGAACTTTTCCTTAGCCCCCAAAACCCTAAAATGAGTAAACCCCATTCCTAACTGTGATCATCAGAAATACGTCGTTACGATTCCTGACCTGCAGTTTAAAAAATATTCTGACACTTACACTGTCCTGCAGCTCTCTGTAAAGTGGTTGTCTGCTTCCCCGGACAGCCCAGGGTTCAGCTAATCCCCCATGCGTGAGCCAAATACCATCTGTGTTTGTTCGGCAACAAAGGGGGCACTTGTTAATGACTTTCCATGTCTTCACTGGTGTACTGCTGAGGGTGGGGGGCAAAGTAGGGAACTAGGCTATGGAAAAGACGAGTCAGGCCAGGCAAATTAGAAGACCTCAAACAAGGATCAATAACTGTGCTGAGCTGTCAACCAGCAGGGCTTGGGACACTGGTTTCATTTTCCCAGGAGAGAGGACAGATATTTGGATGGAAGTTTCTCATCATTGGATCACTTTGGAAGCTTTGTTTCCGCACAAAGGCCAAAACAGGTTGAGTTGAGGGCTTAATCATTAGTTGAGGTTGCTACCGTGTCCTCTAAAACCAAACTTTTCCCACAGTGATTCAATGTGTATTTGTTAAATCCAACCAGAGTGATCTGTAAGGTGTGAATTCCAAAATAAATCGTTTTTTATTTTGAGGTTAGAGACTGGTTTTGTTGTCACTTGGCACTGCTGATGTCATAAACTAAACTGCCAAACAGTCCTATGAGATTTTAATGGCCTTCATTACTACTCCAAACTACTGAGTGAGGCCTCTCTCTTATCGGGAAGAAAAACATCATCTGATAATTTGAGCAACTAATGTATTAAAACTATATGACAACACAAATGGCTACACAGGCTGTCTAAACTGTCTAAAAGTCCTGCTCCAATAAAACTTCTTCTTCTCCAACAGCATTAATAAGGGAAACTACTGAATGTAAATTGAAGCAGTTGAAAACAAGAAGAAGCACTTTAAATAACTATTTAATGAAATACTTTTGGGAAATACCCTAATTAGCTTTCTTGCCGAGGGTTATGGTACATGTCCATATACACATTGTTTTCACGGATGGGGGTGCCCCGCTTCCCAGCATTGCACGCTAGTGAGCTTGCCACCAGTTTCTCTTCACCGACCACTGACAAGCAAAGAAAACAGTCGAAACCCTCCTACAACCGCGACTGGATGCAGCTGATTGGACGAACGCGCCACGTGGGGCTGGCTGCTCCCGAATTTCTGCTAGAAATTCTGCTAACAATGGACACGTAATATTAGATGAGAAGATCGACACCACTCTTATGTATGTACAGTAAATATGAAGCGACCACCAACAGAGGGTTGGCTTAGCATAAAGACTGGGAACAGAGAGAAACAGCTAGCCAAGCTCTGTCAAAAGGTAACCAAATCTGCTTACCAGCATCTCTAAAGCTTACTTATAAACAAGTTATATATTTTTTGTTAAATCTGTACCAAAAACAACACGTTATGTGCTGGACTCAAAATGACAATTTGAGACTCTTATTCTAATTCCTCTACCTCTCTTATGGGATTAATAAAGGAAAGTTTTATTTGGTACATGCAGTGTAAAGTAGCTGAGAATAGGAGACAGGATATAACACTCATTTAAAACAAAATTAAATGAAAAATGAATTGACTGCTATCATCTAACGCGCTCTGCTGTGGGCATGTAGTGGCAGATGTGTCGTGTTTGTGCTCTGTGTATTTCTGACTTTATTCTTGTAATAGCCTATTATAACTTAATTTTTTTATAAAAATATCACAACTCCTCCAAATCACAGAGAACACAGATGGGATGAGTTATAGTTTAACAAAGTTGTGTGTGCACAAAGTTTGGAACATGAGCAGAAATCTTGCTCAAACACATCTGAAATATTACAGTCCAGGGGTTTATTAATGCATCAAAATGAATGAATGTATCACTGAGGTGAATAATTGTCATACGCACATTTAAGGAGGTTACTTCCCCAACAAAAGATGCAAAAGAGGAAAGAGTAAATGATGCCTAGGCTACATGTGTGCTGACTCAGATATAATTAGAAAAGTCGATCTACAGGAGAATATATAGTTGAAAGCAATACTGAATGCCTGAGAGCCTTACTGCAATATATTCAATTATGTTTTTATATTTGGATTGTAATCTGTTTCCCTTTACAAAAAGATATTTCCAGCATACATTGATTCAGAAAGAGGTAGAAATAGGGGCATACAAATTTACATAAAAATTGGGTTCCCAGGCCAGTTATGATTAGGCCAAATGTTGGTGCTATTTAACTAACATCTACAAACTGGGCAGCTAAAATAAACATGCAATGGCTATTAACAAGCTGGGCAAGCCAATCCCCGTTTTGCATTGCATTCAGTTTATTTAGCCCCAAACCTCCTCAAGTCCTAGAAACGCCCCTGGCAACACACTCTTTCTATGACCGCCCTCTAAAGTGTCACACATGAACAGATTAAATAGAGAGCAGAAAGAGTGTTTACTGAAAACAAACTGCTGAAGATAATATGGTTTGTCTTGTTTTTCCACAGCGTGTTGGTAACACCTTTCTGGTTCTTTTGAGTGAACTGTGATTTGAAACAATGGCGGGCCGCACACTGAGCATGTTTTGCAAGCTTTGGATTGAACTCTGATCTCTGGATAATCCCTTTCACTACCTCTGCTTTTAAATTAGCCGTGTGACACGCCAGCCCTCTTAGCTCATCCGATGCTGTTCGCTCATTAGCTAGTCTCGTCTGACTCCACACTGCAGACACTCCATTTGAATCAGCCTCTACATTTGAAAAAATGTAGACAATATAACACGATGGGCCATTTCACTTCAGTTATGAATTCAAATTAGAAGGCATTCCTTGAAACATTGAGATTACGTTTCAAAATACTGCCAAAAAAACTTAAATAAAGTCAATAAATGGGCATTGTTTCACCAAATGTTTCAGGAAAGTATGTTTTAAGACTAAACCCATGATAATAACGCAGATGAACATTTTTGCAGCACACACACACACCATAAAACCATCATCTGCCTCCCTTCCCCCTCTCCCTGCCCTCTTCCACTCACTCAGGTCCATCTGCAACAGCAACTCGCTTGTTGGAGCAAATTTAGGCAGCGAGCAAAAACCAACAATCCTCGCTAGTCCGGCCCTTTTTTTCTGACCCGCTCAACTGTTAACTGTGTTCTTTGCCCTGCCATGCAAATGCATGTGGATCAAAGCAGGCATGATAGGACGACGCCTATATGGGGCCTCTTCCCAAAACCAACAGCAGCTCCTACAATGCCCAGGGGTTTCCACGGTCTTCCTCTTTTTGTGGGAGAAACAAAAAATCATGACCAGGTCATTTTCTACAACTTCGCCCTCCCCCCTCATCTGTCGCACTGCTGGAGTCATTACTCAATCCAATGACACGGCTGTTTTTTGTAAGCTGAAGACTGTTTCCATTTTTTATTTCACAGCAACGAAGCGGAAATAGGCTGCAACTCACAGGAGTCTGAGTGGCATCTAAATTAATGCCTTTAAATAATACATAGAGCGACATAAAATTTCCAGCACTGCAGTGGGACAATAAAACAACTTTCACACTTATTCTGCCATCATAAGCAGAGTACTTTGTATTTACTAAAACGTGTCCTATAAGCATGTCTCAACCACAAACCTGAAAAAGAAAGAATGACCTGAATGTACAACATGGTCTGATTTTTGTGTGTGTGTGTGTGTGTGTGTGTGTGTGTGTGTGTGTGTGTGTGTGTGTCCTTCCTTCAGGCACTGGTCTACACTGTTAGCTGACTGCTGGAATGCTTTTACTACAAACAGCAAACTCACACACGCTCTTCTCTTAGACGTACACATGTGCTAACCTATCTACAGAGGACACATCAGTTCAGACACGTTTACTGGGGCAAGGACTGGATCAATACTGAATCCAGACTCCATTTGAGAGACGTTCTATTTGTTTTTGTTTTTTATTAATGTTGCTCTCTTTATTAAGTAACTCTTCTTCTCTGCAAATCCTACAGCTTACCCTGATTTTAGTTAATTCCGCTGCTCGCACACACATGGGGCGCACACTCTACAAGGTGAGCTAGAGGTTGCACTGATATCTTTTAAGCGTAAGTGATTTTTTTTCAGGCTAAAACAAGCATTTTGAAGATGTTAATTTGGGCTCTGGGAGATTGTGATGAGCAATTCACTAGTTTCTGACCATCTAGAAAATAATCGGTGGAATATCCGATAATGGAAATAGATTTGATCTCGGATCATCTGTTCCGTCGGTTTCATGGGAAACCTAATGGTATACTATTTTGTATACTCAGTGTAATATCTTAATGAAGTACGGGACAAGAGGGACACAAACACTCTTTGGAAAAACCACCTAGTTAAATAACCAATTCCTAATTTTACTGAGTGTGTGTGGTGAGGGACTCTGTACTTATGTTCTCTGTTACCAGTGATCGACTTACCTGTGATGACGTTAACGTCAGGATAGACGTTTTCAGACAGCTCCACGGCGTAGCTGTCTCTCTCAAACGCCTCACGTAGCTCCTTCTTCACGGCTGCAGAGCCACACAGACGGTAGAGACCCACCACCTGGAAACATATAACCGCACAAGTAGGTCAAGTAAACAAAACATTTGACAGAGAGGCAGACACTTTTACAACGCTATCGATCAAGACTGCACTCAAACAATGTGCTGGGCAGAAGCCAAAACTACAAAACCCACGTGTCTCAAAACTCTTATCTGTTTTATTTCTACAAAATGGCAGCTTACTTGATGAGTGACAACATATTATATATTGTATATTTAACTCTATCAGGGCCCACTTTATGATGGAACACAGGAGGCCTAGCGTGGAGCAATACAACGCCATCACCTGTATTTACTATATACTTATTTTACTTAACATACATTACATTCTACTTTTGATCTACTTAGTATAGTAATCCTATTTCTCTATATCTCAATTCTGATACCTCTGTCTACTCTGCAGATACTGCACCTTTTCAATGTATGTGCATCGTGAAAGAGGGATCCCTCTGTTGTTCTTCTTAAGGATTCTCCCTTTTTATTTTTCTGATTTAGTTTTTTGTCCAAATCGAGGGTGTAAAGACAGACAAAGTAATATGTTATACACATTTTAAAGCCCTGACACAAACTTGGGCAAGACAAATAAAACTAACTCGACTTAACTGACCACCAGTTGGGTGTTCTCAACAGAGACAGTTTTAAACATTTAAGATGAGACTACATCTTGTTCAACAAATGCAGAGTAACAGACGAGAGGAGTCAAAAGTCAGCATGATAAAGCAATATGTTGCTAACATTAGCCAAAATAAGCTAGTGGTAATACAAGACCACTTTTGGCGGCAAAAGCTCAAGTGTAGACTACTATCTAAAGCAAAAGTATATTTTATTATAATATTGTATTACTTATTCACTTATTTATACACTTTAAGGAAAGACTACCATTTGCCGAATAACAGTTAGCTACAGGATAGTGTGGTAAATTCTAAATGTCAGCAACATGACTTAGTAATGTCAGTCGCACGGCAAATTAGCTAACATTAGCCATCATAAGCTACAAGTCAAGTAAGGTTGTAGTGGTAAAATTCCTGAGTTGACTGAAATGAGCAACAGTGTGTTTTGTTGCTTATGAATTTTACTTTTCAATTGTAAAAGGGAATATTTGGTTATTACTTCTTAAAATGATATATAGTCTAACTTTAAAACACTGCTGTGAATTAATACTGTGAGCTTGAGTTTCATCACATTGCTTATTTTAAAGTGAATAAAAGAAAGAATGGTCGCCATGTTTTGACAAACAACACTCAGAGGTGTGATGAAAATGTCACATCTTTATGACTTACCGGATAAACACTGAGCTCTTCTAAAAACCAAGCTGACAGCTCAGCATTAAAAATGGAAGCACTGCGCCATGAACCATTAATGTTTCTTTAACTAAGCCTCCACGGAGTGACCTAAAGGAACTCTTAACAATTTCCTCCAGACGTTGACATTTGATAGTTGAAACTTGGCACCAGTGTTCTCCTTGTTATGTTGGGATTAGGCCTGGTTACAGACATACCATAATTTCTCCTACATGTGTCTGTCTGGTATGTGGCATAGCAGACCAACTGGTGTGGTTGCCCCGGTAACGTGTTAAGTCAGTGGGCTGTGAATGGCGGGTTGGGTCCAGTTCCACACAAACAGAAATACGCACACACATTTGTACACACATATGCACACTGCTGGCCTTTCCGGGCTCCAGCGTAGGAGCACTATGTCTCTCCACCAGACCAACTATTTGTGAGCGCTCCTCGTCGAGTGGACCAGTGTTATCTAAACCTCACACGAGAGGGAGAGAGGAGCACAGATTAGGCAGGGATTTGCCTTTGTGTGAGAGTAAACAGAAGTCACTGGGCACAATGAACAACAAGTCCATTCAGAAAAAAAAAAGAGTCTCTCTTTGGAGGAGAGCCGAGCACAGGCGTGGAACAGCTGTTAGCAAAAAGAGGGCTTGCACTTATGCACTGTGGCTGCCGGGCAACACAACAGGCAGCACCAGCCAAGACCTATATGCAGAATAAGGCAGACACAATGACCACAAAACCAAACGAGTTCCCTAGACAGGAATGTGGATTTTCAGTGACTCTAGAACCATTGATGGGATCAGTTTCTTTTTTGGTTTCAGATCAGCTTAAAGACTTTATAGAGACATCAAAGGAAAGAAAGGAAAGTGCATTTGACCGCATTAATGCTCTTGAGCGTTCCATCAAAGTCAGTTCACCAGGTTGTTGACTTCCTTTAAACATGACTCTCTTTTCTTATCAACAATAGCAGGGAAGTAATGATCTGTTCGCACCTTCATGACAAAATGACAGAACTACTCCTGGCATGATTCAAGGATTTCCCACATTTGAATGTAAACATGTCACAGGAGAGCAAATGCAAACCTTCAACGCATGACTAGGGGTGGGAAAATAATCGATTCTTAGATGCGTTGCGATTCTATCTAGAACGATTCGATGCTTGATTCTGATAAGTTAATAATAAAAAAAAAAACTGTCTCTAGATAGACAGTACAAATCAGAAAACAGAGTGACTGAAAGAGGACGGGAGAATGGACAACAACTTAGAGTTTAGGCAAGAGTGCAGAAAAAAAAAACACAAAAATGGCCAAAAGGAAAAACTAATTAAATTTTGTATATATACACATGATCTAATACGAAATACATAAAATAATTAGGCAAAACACATATCGGCTGTTCATCTTAATCACATTACATCTGACCACCTCATGTTTCATGTTAAAAAGCCAATTATCCACCTTTAAACATGACTGAGCCTCTGACATGGAAGATTACACTGAGAGAAGGTGACTTTCACAAGCATGTTTAAAATAATAAATTAAAAAAACCTCAGCAGACAAAACATTTTATTAAAACTTGTGTGTGACAAATATGTCAAAATCTAAGCTTTGTCTAGCTGCTTTGTCTAGGAAGTGCTTAGCAAACTCTGAGTAGCAAACTCAGATTTATATGTATATTTAAAAAAATCACGCATGGAAATGTACATAAAAGAATTGTTGCATCGATAATCGGTTTAGAATCAAATCGTTGGCCTCTGAGTCGGAATCGAATCGAATCGGGAGCTGCCAAGAGATTCCTACCCCTAATAACTTCAACAACACAAGAACAAAAGTAAGGCTGCATTAATGTGGCAATTTCTTTCTAGATTAAACCCAACGCTTGGCTAAATAAAATGTTGAAAAATGTTCATCACTATTCCCTAAAGCTCTAATCCTCTCATTAGGATGGATATATTTTCACAACACCTAACCCTAATTTTCGTTGATCAAGTTTAAATTGAATACTTCACATTAACAGAAAGTACGTTAATACGCAGAGATAGAATAACCAGATTAATTAATTAGAAAAACACTCAACACTTAGCACCGTTGAAGTCTACTATAAAAAAGGTATTACATTTTTAAAATGTACCAAACAGACTATGAAATGAATGAGAAAAATGATTAAGGGTTTCACTAAGAGCAGTCAAGCGTCCCTCGTGCTTATCGTCATTAAGTCTTCAACTGCAAAATAATTTAATGATATTTTAATGATGTAGCCCAGTGGTTCTCAACCTTTTTTGTGCCAGCGCCCCCCTATCCATTATCCAGGTCCCTAACGCCCCCCATCAAATATTATGTAGGCTAATTGCCCTGGATATTAATGATTACGCCCTAATACAGGCCTATTATTGTCGTTACTATTGTTATTAAAAATAATCAATAAATCAAATCATTGAATGACAAACAACACATGTATTAGTTTCCCAGGTATCAAAAAAGCCATGTGAATAGAAATATTTACAGTTTTTTTTTTTTAAATGCAACCATTTGACATTCAAATTAAATAACAGCAGCCAATCAGAACTACTAGATATGTAACATTCAAACTATAATTAGGTATTATCAAAAGGCCTGCTGCATGGTGTGAACCTCAGCACCTTTAGAAGATGACTATAATTTGAATGTCCTTTTTTGGTTGTGAAGTGACCTTGGGTGTCATGAAAGGCGCTTTAAATAAAATGTATTATTTTATTATTATTATTATTATTATTATTACAAACACTAACAGTAGCCAATCAGAAACAGCTAGCAATTTAACATTCAAATCTATTTTTCATTCAAATTGTTCCAACGGAAAACAAGCTTGCACTTATCATGGGGTAAAAGCAGGATTACACGCCGCCCCAACACGCGCCACACACACACACACACACACACACACACACACACACACACACACACACACACACACAAGGTTTTCATTTTGGTGATGACAAACGACTTGAAGAACGACACCTACGCCGAATGGAAATAAGTTTACAACCTTTGAAAGTTAGTGAGGAGCCGTTGTTGATGCTTAGAAGAGTATAAGTTAGAAGAGTCTAGGTTAGAAGAGTCTAGGTTTGAAGAGTCTAGGTTAGAAGAGTCTAGGTTTGAAGAGTCTAGGTTAGAAGAGTCTAGGTTTGAAGAGTCTAGGTTTGAAAGTCTAGGTTTGCTATCGCCTGTCTTTATGCGAGTAAATAGCAGAAAAAAACGTTTGGAGAAGCGCAACCCCACATCGCGCGTTTTGAGGAGGTGGAGTCCCTGTACAGTAAACAGTGACTCTCTTCCTCTATCGCTTCAACAAGAAAGTTTTAAAACAGCAAACACAAGCCCTGAATCGCCCGGGAGTTTGGGGAACAGCTAAATGTTTGCCAAACAACAAAGCACAGTCGATATCTCTCGCCGTAAAAAAATAAAAAATTCTCTCGGTCGTTTCTTTCTCTTTTCTTCGTGGAAATTAAGCTGCCTTCAGGTACAGTAGGAAACGTTGGGTTCTATAAAAATCAGACTGGAAAAACTGTTACTGTGAAATATAAAGTCTACTTGTGCTACATTGGGGGATTAAAGAATACATCAGGACGTTGCACCACCCGCGGGCGATTGCTATTTTTCGAACGCAGCTTCACGCTGAAATACGGAGCTCATTTAAGACGATGCTCTGACTTCCGCTTTGACGGCGGAACGGAGCCCGGCTCCCGAACAATGATCCACCGTCTCGTCCCAGTTGCAGTGCCGTGAACTGGCAGGTTTTTAATGTTGCAGAAAACTGTTTTTTGCAAGTAGTTTAAGTGTAAACATGTATTGTTATTGTGAATCTTTGGTTTAAACTAGCTTTCAAACAAACGCCCCCCAAGGGCACCTCAACCTCCCCCTTCAAAATATCGCCTTAACGCCCCCATCATCTCTTGAACGCGCCCTGGAAGCGTAACTTACTCGCTGAGAAACACTGATGTAGCCTGTGAAAAAACTGCAGAAATTCTTCTTTCTGCCAGTCTCTTGTCTGTGCCAGATGCCACATATAGCCCAAATATTGCTGCCTTTCTGTCATGTTTGAAAAGAGTCATTACAGAATTACTTACTAATTATTGACATAGCAGAGACTTGTGTTTGAAAGCCCAAAAGACATTCCTTTAACAGACAGCTGAAGCCGGCAATGACACCGATTCAATGTCTGAAAAGGGCTTTAGTCTGGAAGTGTATGTCAAGCCAAAAACGTATACCTTTACCAACACAATGCTGAGATGTCTGTTCTAGTCATAAAAAAATAGGGCATAGCCATTCATAACATGTCACAACATCTGTGTGCATCTTTTACTGTCATGTAAAGTAGTACGAGGGCTACTGGGATAGATCCTTTTTTATTTTTTTAATGTCTCTTTTTATGGGTACAGAGTGCTCACATACATAACTCCAGTCTAACAGACATTATGTGCAGTCTTTTCAAAACACCCACAATCATCCATCGTCTTAAAAGCTTGGAGAAGCCCTTAGGACACACTTTTTTTTTTTTTTGAAAGAGTCTCCATCAAACATCCACATAATCATTTGTAAAAGCACACCGCTGCACGTCTGGCTCTACATGCTTTAGTGACACAACCTGCACATTCCTCTGGGATCTGGTGTCAACCCCATCCTAACCTCTGTCTGCCTGCAACCTGGGGGAGCCCTTACAATTGATCTCGATTCGATACTCCTGGTCAAAGTCTACCTCATGTCTGTAAACTTGAAAAGCACAGCAAAAAACGTGCTGTGGAGGATAATAGTGCGCAAACATCGAGTGAAGGGTACCGGTAGAGCCAGAGGTAGAAACAACAAGACAAGAGGATTATTAATGGAGTGAAAAAATTAGAGGTAATGATAGGAGTGGTTCCTCAGCTTTTCCAGCCGAGGAACTCCCCAGATTGAAGAGAATAGCTACGGTGAGGAAGTTTGATTCAGTTCATACGAAAGTCGTACCCATAACACAATATAAATGTATTAGAAAGACATTGGACATGGGTGGGTCAAAACGATATTTCAGTGATCTCCCGGGTTGAGTTATAGATTCCAGTAGAGATTTGGAAATTCAATTCATGATAAATTAGAGTTGCACAGGAGATATATGAGCTTGAACTCCGTGAAGCCTAGCGCGTAAAAAAAAGTTCATGGATAGTTTAAATTTGAATTAATCTTGAAAACTTACTTTCGAACCTGCAAGGGCATTACCCCCACTTTGAGATATCTATCAAAATGCACACAGCTGCCATAATGAGGCAATTCTTCTCTTGCTAGCCAGACCCCCCTCCTAAAGCACCTGGAGAGGGGGTGCACTCGCCCAGAAGTACCAGGAGTTGGAGTTGGCATTAAATACAACAGCACTTGTCTGCATGCTAAGCACCCGAGAAAGGATTAGATGCAAAATGAAGCTCTGAGAACGTGTTTTGTGGAACGGTGAAGCATTTAAAGTGGAAAAAGACAGCAATGAGAAAAAAAGGGATTGGACAGGATGGTTAGGAAGGATAGGACGCAGAATCTAAAACACAACCAAGCATAATCCCGGAAGTGGAACGTCAAGGATATAGACTAATTATCTACTAACAAGAAAGAAACGCAATGAAACCTGAACTTTTATTAAACAAGTGACTATCAGGTTTGCTGTTACTACTCCTGCTCGAAGCCCAGCATGCTGCACAATGGCCGAGGGCGGGGTCTGATTTGACAGACAGGGTCCTTGGAGAGTCCTAATGTTTGTCTGTTGGCCCCAGGCACCCGCTGCCCCTGGCATGCCCCCCTAGAGTGATCAGTCAGGAACAACGGCCAGGCACTTTTACTGCTGCTGTCTCAGCTCTAATTAGGAGAAATGCTGCAGACTCTCTCTGGGCTTCAAAGAGCACATGAAATGTGAAGGGGGGGGGGACAAAACAAGATCACATGATCAAGGGGAACACCCCACCATCAACACCACGTCAGTCTCTTAACTCCGAGTCTTTCTCCTCTTTGAATAAAAGAGCCAGCCGCCCCAGGAAGGCTCAGAGACATCATGAAGTGCAATACATCTCTGCTGTCCATTATGCTCATGCCAGTCATCCAGCATTATAACTGGCTGCAGGGTGAGCACCCGTTTCACGGCATACTGAGCTAAAAGGATGCTATGAATGTGGGATTATTTCTCTCTGTATACTCTCACATATCTCATACAAAAATACATTATATTATTGCATCCTACAGCCCAGACGTCTTTTCAAATGAATCTGTTTTCAATTGAATGGTTCCACCCACATTGACTGTATATACGTGTCCTCATACATCATACATATACGTAAAGTATTAATCGATTAAGTATTAATCGATTAATTAAAAATAAAACAGACAGATTAATAAATAAGGGAACAAAAGCTGCAGCACTTATCATGACCAGCAGAAACTAGGCCTGTAACAATTATTAGATAATTGTCTAATTGTCAATTATTTTACATAATAGCCGTTTCTTTGTTTAACCGCAATTCATTGCTAACATTAGCTAAGGTGCTAAAGGGTATGACTGTTTTAATTACACAAGTATATGGTTAGACTGTTGAGCAAAAGCTATGCTAGTTGTTGACACTTGACCCTATACACGTTCATAGCAACAAAAATGACAAAGGGGATACAGTTAGAATTTTTTTTTTATGATAATAAAGAGGCGTGGTTAACTTTATAGGCTGTGTTATTAGATTATCTGGGTCACATGACAGTGATTATATAGCCAAAATATTTTTGTTTGTTTTAAAAAGTAATAAATAAATACATATTTTTAAATTTGACTGAAAGAGACAATTATATTGTTAATCGCAATTATTTCTGAGACAATTAATTGTACAGCAAAAATGTGGAATTGTTACAGCTCTGGCAGAAAAATAGCATTTTTTTTTCTCAAAGCCAAACTCTTTTATCCGTCTGCAGACTCACCTGGCAGCCTCTCTTTTCAATCTCATTGATGCACTTGCTTATAAGCAGCGGCACCATCAGTCCCGTGTTCTCTCTCTCCACCACCCGCCACGCCTCCACACCAAACACCTGGGGCACCCTGTCTCCGTCTGGCCCACCATCGAGGGAGTTCTGCCACTGCTCCATCAGGCTCAGCTTGACGTAGATCAGGCCCCGCGGCTCCAGCTTCACCGCCAGCTGGTGGCAACGCGTCACCCGGAAGAGTGCAGGCAGTACCACCGTGCCGTGGCAGCAGACGCGGTTGCGTCTCGGCATGGGCTCCCAGCTGAACACCACTAGCTTTAGGTGCTGGGCGTTCTCCAGCTCGATGTTGAAGGTGTGGTCCATATCTAAGAAGGTAGTTCGGCATTGGAGGAGAGCGGTTCGTGCTTTATTAACCGAGTCCACTTGAATGGCGCAATAGACATCTCGAGAGTCAATGCGTGGAGGTTTGAGGTCCTCAGCACCATAAAAGTGCAGGCTCATCAGTCCCGAGATAAACTGGCTACACTTGGGCTGCTCTGTGAAGCTGTAATGGCGGAAAGCATCAATGTCTAAGTCCGTGCCATTGAGTTTAGAGTTTCCGCCTCCACCCTCTGCCTCCTTGCCTTTCCCTCCCTTCTCCTCGGAAGAGCCATGCTTCCCAGATTTGGCCACCAGCTCAGGTGAGTCACCATCACTGAGGTAGCCACCTTTACTGGCAGACTTTGAGCTGCCGTTGCTTTTCTTCTTGCTGAAGCTGTGCTGTGTGGACACACTGCTGTCCAGGTGGTAGCGTGAGATCACGTTACGGCTAGCCTGCCCTCCCCCAGATGCAGCTAATCTGGGAGGGCCTGAGGAATGGGGGACAGCCTCCGACCTGCTTACATTGTTTCGGGGAGAATGGGCTCGGGGCTCTAAATGACTGCTTCCGTTGTTGCTGTTACTGCTACTCGGGGTCCCCTTGACACTGAGTTTCCGGCTAAGCTCTGGAAGCTTCTTCATCTTCATGGAGATCTTCCTTACGGTGCGCGGGGACTTAATCTTGTCTGGGAAGGACCAGTTGATGGAGCTGCTCTTCTTGGCTGGGTTTGGGCTGGAGGGAGGGGAGCCGACGGCATTAGGCAGGTCAGGACCATCTACAGATGAAATAACAGGGCAAGAGAAAAACTGATTAAAAGGAGAGCCTTACGTATTTTGAATTTTTCTTTGGTTGACACTTTGTGAAAAAGTTTAAACATTTTTACAGCCAAATTCTTTGGTAGGAAAAATATTTAGAAAGCAATTTTTGGATTACTCGCAGGAACAAATGGTTACCACCAGTCATAAGTTCTTGAAGTCACTGTAATCACTGGTTTCACTAGACAAGCCACCTCACTCCCATGATTAGAAGTAACTGTTCAGATGTCCAGTGAAGACAGGAAAGAAAAGACTAACACTAAAGGCAATGTGTGCAAGAGCCATAATTTACAGTCTCAGAAAAGCACTACACCTTCATGGCACATCATCAAGTGATTAGGTTTACATGCAACCCAGTAATCCACTGAAAGAGACACATTCAGCAGGCAATGTTTCATAAACACTTGAGCACTATATAATACAGTTAGAGTCTATATATGTAAACCTAGACAGGGTTTTATATGATTAAATGTTGCTGAAATCACAACAATATCACAGAGAGTTTCCATGAGGCCCCTTTGCTTTAAGTGGGCTTCATTCAAGCAAACACCAGGGAAATTTCAGAAGGTCTTTAGCTGCAGCTCCAGGAAAAACAGTGGTCTATAAGCAGGGAAATGTCTGTCTAGAGACATCAACTGCTTCAGGACTGAGCTAGAGTTACTAAGTCATTATTCAAGTTGAAAAATATCCATTTGGATTGGACCTTGTCGGCAGTTCTTGCCTAACTAGATGTCTACAACATGAAATTTCAGGGTCTAGAGTTCTTCGCAGGAGTGACAGCCATTATTTAGTCTACAGGACTGTGACTTTACGTTTCATTCATGTGGTTTTTCAACAGGTCGCTTATCCATCAAGAGCCTTTCTGTGGCTGGGCTATTAATCCTATAATGTTTAAAACTGCTTTAATTAACATTTTTATATAAACAAATGAATCAAATCACAAATGTGTAATGTCAAAAGGTATCACTAATAGATCCACAGAGAATTATCAGCAGTCTCCAGTTCCCCTCAACTCCAAAGAGGCTTAGTGTCTTTCGGCTCTATTTATTTATTTTTTGGGGCATTTTGGCCTTTAATTGATAGGATAGTTGTAGACACGAAAAGGGGAAAAAGAGATAGAGGGCTAAGACATGCAGCAAAGGGCCGCAGGTTGGAATTGAACCCTTGGGTGTTGCTGCAGTAAGGACTGAGCATTGGTACATGGTGCATATGCGCTACCAGGTGAGCTATCAGGGCAGCCCATAGTTTTGGTTTTAAGGCCTGCAACTTTACTATATTGGTTCACTTTCACCACTCTCAGTGTCATTTTCGGCCGCAGCACACAGCAGTTTTTAGTGAAAATGCTCCATAAACCCACTGTCCCCTACCTGTACAGCACCAAACAGCAGAAAGACAAAGTTAGCGAATTTGCTAAAGAGCCAGATATTTCCCTCCGGAGTTTGTGGAGACCAAACCAGAGCTAAAAGGAGAGTGAATATTTATCAAGTATCAGAAACACAACTCCAAATGAATGCTTATGTTACTTCTACAGCTGGATGTGTAAATAGGCCATATCCACTTAAAAGGTTGTCAGCATTGTTTTTACAACCAACAATTGCGGTTTCTGTTTCTATTCTGTACATTTTAAATGTCTACATTTTAATATAACTGTTAATATGTCTTGATATTTCCTTCTGTACACTGTACATACAACCTCCATTCATTTGTATGTGCTGACTGTAACTGCCATAATGACAACAAATAATGGTCTACCAATGCACCTTGTAAATTCTTACTGCTTAGGAGCTCTGTCACCATCACTACCCTTTCAATCATTTTCCACATGCAAATAATCGATCTGGCAAGAGAAGAGAAATAGCTGGCACGGAGCCATTTGAGTGATTTAAGTGGAATTTGTCAAATTATGGGCATCCTGCTATTTGCCCAACGGGAAGCTTGAGCCGGTCTCAAACAGCTATTTCCCCTTTTAATAAGATTTCCTCCGTGGCTAACCTGCCTTTGTTTTTACACTTTAGAGGGAATATCTAGTGGCATGGGTCCATGTGAGCTTAATGCTGGACATGACTTTGCAAAAAGAGTTTACCTCCTAAGGACCTTGAGAGAAGTGATTTTAGACCTGGCCTAGATATACACATTTAAAAAATATAAATGCTTTTGTTGTTTTTAATCAGATAAATTAATTTCTCTAAATAACCGAACAGAAACAAAAAAGTGATTTTGTAAGAGAGAGAGAGAGAAAAAAACAGAGAGAGAGAGATACAAAGAGAGTGAGTGAGAGCTTGACCCTGCCAACATCACCAGCTCTATTTTCAGAGGGGACCTGCTGTGCTATTCTGGGGCGAGGGCCCACAAGTGAAAAGAGAGAGGCAGAGGAGGTGCAACAGGATGGAGAGAAGGGTAAGATGGGGGGCAGGAGCAGGGCAGGGTGTAGCCGGCAGATGGGGGACAAAGGCGCCCCTTGTCCCGGCACTCAGAGGTCTGGATGGTCGACTGGAAGGCTGGCAAGCTGGCTGGTGAATGTACAAATGAACACGGCTGTTCTCTCACATTCCTCACCAAACCATGTTTAGCCTCCTTTTCCCCCTGGCTGAGTAGCCTTCCCTGTCACAGCTTCCTGCCAATAATAGACACAGAGGCGCTCTGAGAAGGGAGAACATGGGTGGAGGGCACTGGAGGTGCAAACTCACCAAACAACATCTGGGGTGGGGTCAGGTACACAGAGAGCCCTGGTCAAGTCTGAAACAAGGTTTTCAGGAGAGAAATTCCTTGTACATGAAACACTTTTGAGTTATTCTATAATATTAATTTCTCTACACATTGTACTGAGTATTAACAGTACTAATGAGAATGAAATGTATGATATACAGTAAGTACAATGTAATACAAAACTGTAAATGGATCAAAACTTGCTGTTCAAAGTGTTTAATAGTTATACATTTGGTACTATATATAATATATAAGATTATATAACACTTAAAGAAGCTGTAAGTAACCAAAGAGGATGCCATTGATCATTTACAGTCATTACACTCCTGTCTTTAGTTTAAACAAATTCATAATTATTAATGTGAAAACACTACAGGGTCAGGATGTGCTATCATTTATCAACTTTCAGTGGAATGGCATCATGTTGATAAGATCCTAGAGCAATCATTTTACAAAAATTCTGTGGTCCAAGTTAATGACTCAGAGCAAAGTATGATCAAAAAGTCACAAAAGGGGTTTGGGAAGTTTTGGGTTCACACAAATTAAGGAATATTGCACAACAGAGGAACACAGTTCATTGCATTGGACATAAATTGAAATATATATATATATATATATATATATATATATATATATATGATTTTGCACATATTTGCCATACCAAAACAATACCTAGTTTGGGGAACTTTTTCATTTGACAAAATATGCCAAATACGCATCAGTGTTAAATAAATAAAAAAAAATCGAAAGGTCTAAAGTCTCAACAGTTAGTTCCCTGATGTAGATATCTCAGCGAAGATTAAGTAAAACAAGCGTAGAGAATGACCAACCATTCTAAATCAACGTTTGGTACATCGTTTAATACTTGGTTGGTATATCAATATCAGAATTATACTATCAATATTATGATTCTAATTCCAATCAAACTGCCAGATCATACTATATGTGATAGCTATAATAATGCAGATGCAGGACACAGAAAAGACAACATAAATGCCCATTTACTTGACTATTCTCAAATATTCTCATGTCACATATATAAATATGTAATATGCCTTCAAGAGTGAAAATCAAAACAGCTTCCACCAGTCCTGGTGTCCCATTTATTTGATAATAAACATGAACAGGGGCAATGTCCACTAGCCCTGTAAGGCAGATCAGTTAATGACTGTTGCCTCACTCACACACACACAGACACACACACACACACACACACACACACACACACACACACACACACACACACACACACACACACACACACACACACACACACACACACACACACACACACACACACACACACACACACACACACACACACACACAGTGTCCACTGTAGCCTTTGGCCTTGTGGCAGCAGCCAGGAGAGTAACACGACACCTCTCTAGCTGAGGTTCAGGGGCGATGGTTTGACACCCAACCCTCTAGGGCCATGTTCCTAGGTCAAAGGGCAAAAGGTCTGCATTTCTCTGGGTGACACCTGAGCCGGGTAACTGTTTCCACCCCCAACGCTTTAACACGCACATGCACTCAGCATATCACTGTAACACAAAGAGAGAGTGCATGTAAATATGCATGCATAAAGACAAACACCCACACACACCCACACCCACACCCACACACATCCCCACACCCACACCCACACACACACACACACACACACACACACACACACACAAACACGCCCTCCCTGACCCTGCAGCCCTCCTCAGGCACCCGGCCACTGACACCTCTTAACAAAGCCCAGGAATTTATGACGAGGGCTTTTCACAATGCTGGTACCAGACAGGTGCAGGAGGTGGGTGTGCATGTGAAAGGACGACCTGATCATTATGAAACATGGCTGATATTTGTGTCCTCCATCATTAAACAAATCGTCCCTCTAGCCAACACCGACATGTAAATAATAGTTGGATAATGTGAAATGTCCTCCTATGAAACAATATTAGGCGCCTTGCCCACAACAATGTGAGAATGTGTTTGTGTGTGTGTGTGTGTGTGTGTGTGTGTGTGTGTGTGTGTGTGTGTGTGTGTGTGCGTGTGTGTGTGTGTGTGAGAGAAAGATAGAGACAGACACTGAGCATACTCTGATAAGCCTTGGAGAGAGACGATAATCTACTGTCCCAGATTACCCCTGTAGAACCACTTGAGAGTGTGTGTGTGTGTGTGTGTGTGTGTGTGTGTGTGTGTGTGTGTGTGTGTGTGTGTGTTGTGTCCATACAAGCATGTCTGCCCAATGTGTTTTAAACATAAAAACAGAGCTGACCAGGGTGTGCTGACAAACAAGGGGGAGTGTAAATAAACCGGTGAATGGCATACTTGTCCTGTAGTTTTTTCACTTGGAGGCCAGGCTCTGCGCTGCTTCCCCTCCTTTTGGCTCTAAATCATTCAGTGCTGGAAGGGCTTTCAGGGGCCGCGGGAGCCCGGGCGTTTCATTACAATGGTTACAAAACCCCTGCTAATATATCCAAGCATGCAGGCCTTCTCACTAGCACAACATGGCCCCCTGCCAAAGCAGCCCTGATGTAGCCTAGCTCGCCTACCACTGCAGGCATTCCTGCTCTGCTGTAACTCAACCGGCAGAGTGGCTGCTAATTCTAGACAGCCTTCAGCCACACCGGCCTCGCTGCACTGCCACAATCCAAACAACAAGGCACTAACAGCTACGTGATTAGTGTTGACTAATTACTTATTTATCTGAAATAATTTCTACCCCCCTACGCCTTTGCTCGGACCACACCCATCTTCAAACTCAGCCCTCATTTTGATCTCAACTGCGTTGAAAAGTTTCATGACTAGAGCTGGGTACCGAATTCAATACTTTTTAGACACCGACGAATTGGCTCTGAAGTATGGAGTATCGAAAAATGCTTTGTCATTTAATACCCAATTTCAATACACAAGAAGTATGGAGTATCGAAAAATGCTTTGTCATTTAATACCCAATTTCAATACACAAGCAGCAAATCTCCTCAGCGTCAGTGAGCCAATAAGCATGCAGCATGCTTCTACCAAGATCTAATAATGTTTGTGATTGGCTGTCTAACGTTACACGTCGTAGAGGCAGGCAGGAAAATAAATTAAAAGAGTTTGTAGCCGTAATGTGGTCATTTCTTTTTGTTTTATAAAATTGGAATCGAAAACAGTATCGTTTAGGAACCGGTATAGAAGTCACACTATTGGTATCGAAAAAATTTTAAACGATACCCAGCCCTATTCATGACTGCATCTTGCACAGTTGTGACGCTTTTTCGGTAACAATATCTATCTGCAGACATAACACCTGGCAAAGTACTCAAAACCGCCTCTGTGGGTGGCCGGGTTAGCTCAGTTGGTAGAGCAGGTGCACCTATATAGAGGCTTACTCCTCGACACAGCGGCCATGGGTTCGACTCCGACCTGTGGCCCTTTGCTGCATGTCATTCCACCTCTCTCTCCCCTTTCATGTCTTCATCTGTCCTGTGGAAATATAGGCCTGAAAAAATAATCTTTAAAAAAAAGAACAGCTCTGTGGTAGTTCCCGCTACAGTAGGTATGTCCAGGGCCACATTTTGCCATTATGACACACACACAGACACACACACAGACTGACAAGGTGAAAACAATACTAGTGTCGCTGTCTTGGCTGGTAAATAGTGCTTGGGGGTTACAAACACTCTTGGAAAACCTCTGTCATCAAATATGTGCTCAGGATCAGATTATATACCAAATAAACTACAAATAATATTGTGACTCCCAATGCATACATGTCTAATTAAGGAAATATTATGCATTAGTGTAGACAGATACAAAAAAATAATAATTTACTCTGAATCAGTTTTCAGTTATCTACAGCTGCTCTGGTGAAAAAATGAAGAACAGACCAGAAAGGAACAGCAATAAGAACACTATGTGACCCAAACTTCACATCTAGCACCAAGCTAAGGAATCTGCTCTGGTTTGTGCTGCTCTCACAATGTTGCTCCTCTGAGTTGCTGACTTCCTCCAGACCCAACCGTGCAATCGTCAGCTGAGATTAAATTCCAGGTTTGAGCTCAGAGGCTTGAACTCTCATGTAACTTTAGCAGCCTGGGCCAGTTCTCAAACGCAGCAGCCAGCGTGACCAAAACAACCCCCAGAAATAGCTCTGATCCCATTCTGAGCGCTGGCCAAGTCAGATTCCCCAAACAGGCGCTAAAGGGAACAAGAGATTGGGAACACACCATGCTCACCACCCCCAAAGTCCATCAATCATTATTCTCCATACAAATAGAGCATTCAGATGGACAAAAAGTCAGTCAATAGGCAGGACATGAGGAGTCTGGAGTGTATCCGGTAAGGGAAAAAGAACCAGCCAGCCGAACAGAGAAAAGCTATAGTCGCAGAGAGTCATCTACATCTGCACTGGTTCATTAATTCAGCAGGCACTCTTATTTGTGCTCAATCAACGAAAGGCCTGTCAAATCTTTAGCCCTGCCGATAAAGTGGAGTCTGTATGGGCTCATATTTTTGAAGAAAAGATGGTACTAAAATTGTGGAGTTCACCACTGTGGCTGGCTGCACAACTTGTGTTTTGAACTTAAAGACTTTGTTGCAGCTTACATCAAAGGTCATTATTCCCTTGGAGACATGGATACATTTTCAAAAATGTGGTGAGGCAACACATGATGAGGTATCCTAAACACATACACAGTAGATGCGGTAAAGATGTGGCTCGCTGTGGCAGTAACAATGATGCTACTACCAACCAACAGGTTTAGTTTGGTACAGCCTTTTCTAGTCTGCTATTTTGGTACACACTTTCACGAGGATTAAAAGACTGTAGTTGAGTTGTTTGTAACTGGGCTAAAACATGCAAAACAACTGGTTTGGCCCTTTAAAGTGCTCTTATTATGCTCATTTTCAAGTTCATAATTGTATTTAGAGGTTGTAACAGAATAGGTTTACATGGTTTAAATTAAAAAGAAACATGATATTTTTGTTGTACTGCACATTGCTGCAGCTCCTCTTAAAAAAGCACTTTAATCACTTTTTAAGGCATACAGAAAACTGTCCTGCAGTTTGTGAGTGGACAGCTCATCAACTGTGTAGAATTTCAGGTTATATAAACTGGAGCCGTAAAGGTCCAGTTAATCTGACAAATCAGTGGAAAATACACAAAAGGATTCATAGAAATGTTTTGGTAATTATCCATGTCCCCTATCAGTTTGACCCTGTTGTGGAGAGATGGAACACTGAATGCAGGGTGGAGTGAGCACCCATAGCAAACTGCTCTTTTCACTCCCGGCCCCCCATCCTCCAACCCCCTCCCAACCAGTGATAGTGGAGGAGGAGTGCGGTGTCACTCTGCAGCCAATACAAACTGAGTTAACAGCAACCACAAAACACACAAACAAACACACACACACACACACACACACACACACACACACACACACACACACACACACACACACACACACACACACACACACACACACACACACACACACACACACACACACACACAGTCATTTCTGGAGGTATAGGAGGTTTATAACTAAAGCAATATTTAACCTTCCTTCCATTTCTTTTGATTTTGCCCACTGCACCCACAATACACACACACACAAACAACCAGTAATAAGGGTTTCCTCTTTGATTACACATAGCTGGGCTAGTTGCTCTTTTTTTGTTGCAGTGAAGTGTGGGATGGCGTCGACAAACCCACAGGAATCAATTGCAAAGTCAACAGGCAGCAGAGAGGGAGGCAGTTCCGGAGTGGGAGGGAGGGAGATGAAGAAGAAAAGAAAAAAAAAACACTTCTGCTCCCACTTCTCATTTTCACAGCGACCAGTCAGAGCACCAGTAAACCCACTCTATCACAGACCTGCTACTCTCATTAAAACTAATCTTATTACAGGATGTAAATGAGGTGCAGGTCTTTGAATGGTAGCAAGTTGATGAAAAATTAATCATTTTTTTTTAGATAGCTCAGTGAACATTCAAAAAATATAGCCTTTCTGTTCACAGAAGCTCGGAACAAGATTTCTTCTACGTTAAAACTGCTGAACAAGCAACTCAAGCCTCCAATTATGTCCACTAATCTGCTTACCCGGAATCAAAGGCCCTAATGACACCAGCACATTTCATCTGGACTGCAAAATAGGACTGAAACCTATCAAAAGGTGCAGTCAGAAATAGCTTGTAAATTGAATTACCTCTGTGTGCTATGATTAGTGCCTTTGCTGTACTGGTACACTGACGCATTCAGGACTAGTTTAATCCTAATCCTACAAGAAGATTCTCTCAGGATGGTGAGTTTTGCTGCGCCACATGTGGTGTCAGAGTGCCAGGATGAGGATAACGGGGTTTATCAGCAGCCATTCAAACCTGTGTCCTTGTCACAGACAGATTTGATTTGGGAGATAATGCAAAACGTCAAGATGTTAAGAACTTTCCACTCTGACAGATAAACGGTTTCTTTATACGTACTGATTATTGTTTTGAAATGTGGAAAAACTGCAGCCTAAAGTATATTCTTTAATTTATAGGAACAGGTCTCAACGAGTTGTGGTTTCAACTTTTAAAACTGTAGTATTTCAGGGGGAAATATTCCTGAGCTCATTTCAAGCCTCCATTCCTGCAGTGAAACTGTAGCTGTGAACACTAAAGCTTAAGTATTAGATTTAGCTCAGTGTACCCAAACGACTCGGCCTCGCTATGTGCTTAGACTACAACTGGAAAAGGCTGTTGCGTGCGACAGAAAGGTGTTGTCAAAAAGTTGTAATTATAGGCTCGGCTCAAGATGTGCCAATTGGTTCAAACTACCATGTTGCCACATCAGAGAGAACAAAAAAGTCGGAAGTTAGTAAAATCAGCCTGAGCTTATTAAGAGACAGGGAGCCGTGTGCTGGCTGTCATAATTATGCCGTCGCTGTAGACCAGAGTTGTCAACAATCTCCGAGCGTACAAGTAAATCAAAACAGTGCAGAGAGAGCACTCCAAGTCATTTGTGTTAATTTTGCTTAAATTTGCAGGTCACGTGATAACAGCAGTTTTAATGAGCAAGCCTTTAAGGCGAGAGTTCTAAAAAGACCCTTACAGAAACACCAATTTACTAAGTTCACAGCCCTACGTGTGAGCTGCAGTCACAAGTAAATGGATATTCTTTCCTCTGAGGAATGGCTGTTAAATTCCTCCTGTCTGAGTTTAACTAATGAGGGACGCTGATATTTTGTGATATAATTAGACAGCCACAGCTCCTGCCTGCTCCTATCAAACAGAACTAGAATAAACTGAGCTAGGATCGCAAGATTTGGGATTTTAAACTCAGCAAAAGTGAATTTTTGGTGTTATAAGATCTTAAACTTTACACTTAAATACTTTATGTAGTTCTGAGTAGAGCTATAGTAAGCCAGGGAATGCTTCCAGCTAAATAGGTCTGTTGATCCTTTGATTGGAAACATTTTCAACAGCTGTAATTTGTGCTTAAGGTGTGCGCAACCGCAAACATCTCCCGAGAATGACTGGCTGAGAGACAAAACGACCCCAAAGAAATGTGAGGAAAAAAATGTAATTAAGAATGTGACAAAAAGCAGGAAGGGAAGGAAAGGAAAAATGAGCGGAGGTGTGCGAGTCTTTTTTTTTTGCCTTACCTGTGGTTCTGCTGGTGGAAGGCCCCCCCTCCTCCTGAGGTTTGCACGCGAGCATCTGTCTGTGCAGATGTAGTGCCTCTGTGGAATGTACAGCATTCCCCTGACTCCCATCTCCTAAACCGCCACCGAGGCTTTCCCCGAGCGCCTCCGGCCCAACGCCGACGCCCCCCAGGTTCCTGCCACCGCGACCCGCATCCCCTCCCCTGCTGGGCCTCCTCTGGGACTCTGCTCGAGGGGGAACCAGCAGCCGAACGGAGGGTCGGTGAGCCATCTCCAGTTCATCGTCCTCAGGGATCGGGTTGTACCAGATCTCTCCTTCATCATCTGCGTCATTCTCCTCAGCTGGGTCCACGCTACGAGGGTGAGGAGACACCTTGGCCTGACTGGCGTTAACCTAAATCAAGACAGAAGCCAAAGTTTCCTGTTCAACTCAGATTTAAAGATGAAAGAAAACATGATGACATTTTGGGTAGGGCTGGGTACCGAATTAGATACTTTTGAGGCACCGACCACATTGCCTCTGAAGTATCGAGTATCGAAAAATGCCTCGTCATTCAATATCCAATTTCAATAACTTAGTATTCTCATTCTCAGTATTCTCTTAGAGTAAATCTCATCAGCGTCAGTGAGCCAATAAGCATGCAGCATGCTTCTGCCAAGATGTAAAAAGGCTGGTGATTGGCTGTCTAACGTTACACGTCGTAGAGACACGTTACACACAGAGACAGGGGTCATGTAGTGGAAGCTGAAAAAATAATTAAATACATTTGTGCCATAATGTTGTAATTTCTTTTTGTTTTATAAAATTGGTATCGGAAAAAAGTATCGTCGATACCCAGCCCTCATTTTGGGAAATACGCTTATTTGGTTTTTTTGCCGAGAGTTAAATGAGAAGACTGTTACCACTCTGATGTCTGTAATATGCTAAATATACCTGGTCACAGGTACAGGTATGACACAGAAACAGCTTGCCTGGCTCTGTCCAGAGGGGAATCATCCGAAGCATAAAAACTTGTAACACCAAGAAAGCGAATACGCATATTTCCAAAATCTCATTCTTGCTTACAGAGAGACCGTGAGTCTAACCTGAGGCAGGTGCAGGCGAGCCGGCCGTGATGGAGCTCCCCCAGAGGGTCTCAGGTGGTCTGGAGAGGGACTGGGAGGAGGTGGGGACTGGTGGGAGCCCTCCTCCTCAGCTCCCAGCATTCCCTGCAGCTCGTCCTTGGTGCTGTGATTACTCTTCCCAATGGAGCTTTGCTGCAGCCAGTTGCGCTTCTTAGAGACAGTGATGGTGGTGAGCGGTGGCCGCCATGACAAAGACTCACTGGCCCTGCCCACCTCCCGGCCATTAGCACAGGGGGTTTGGACATTCTCAATGAAAGCTGAGGGGTGTGATGAAAAAAAAAAAAAAAAAAGAGTGTGAGAGTTACAACTTCTTGGCATTTTAAAAAAGCAACCAATTATCATCACGATTGAACTGTAGTGAACGATTAAATCTGATGTTTAATCTCAGACTAGTCATGTCCTGTCAAGTTGAAGAAAACATCTGTATCAAGAAACCACAGGTGTGGAAATGCTGAATGTCATTAGGTTTTATAGTTTCCTCTCTCCTCTCATCTCTTCTCTTTTTCTCTGCCTTTGTCTTTTGTCTCTGCCTTTTTAAAGTCAGTCAGAAAAAAAGAGCCACGTCTTTGTTTTGTCTCAATCGATTGGGATGTTTTATAACTTTTGGATGGACTATTGAGATTTAATTTTTTTGACCAAAGTCAAACTTTCAATCACACCACCACAGTCCCCGAGGAGCATCTCCACCCTTTTCTTCTCAGTGATTTCCCATTTCGGGAGTGAATTCAACAGAGATCACGGGGAGATGGAGGGATTGAGCAGACACATATCTTCCATCACAGCAACTGAAAAAAAGAGCGAGAAACCGCCGGCATCACAGCTGTGAAAATAGAGCAGAGAGTGGAGTGGTTGTGTGTGTGTGTGTGTGTATGTGTGTGTGTGTGTGTGTGTAAGGGGGGGGTGGACGATAAGTACAGCCAGTGGCAATATGTGCAGTGAAAAGGGACAAATAATAGAGATGGAGACGTGGTCTCTTAATGTCCCAAAGAGAGCATTAAAACAGCTCCATAGCTTTGAATGTGCTAATGTTTTTAAGCATGTTTTTCCAATCAGATGTAGTAAATTTTTTTCCACGTTTATTTTATCAAAAAGCACCTTTGGAAATCATATGACATGCTTTTATTTTCCCAAGGGGTGGTGAGTTGATGCAGCCAGAGAAAAACAACCTCCTAGCATGTGTGTGTGTGTGTGTGTGTGTGTGTGTGTGTGTGTGTGTGTGTGTGTGTGTGTGTGTGTGTGTGTGTGTGTGTATGTGTGTGTGTGTGTGTGTGTGTGGGCAGAGCGAGGGTGCTGAGGGCAGGGTCTTGCTCTAACATGTACAGCAGGCTCGTGTAAAAGACTGTTTTGATCTCCAGCGGCTCCCAGACCAGCCCCTCCACATGCTATAATGACAACTTCTCCTTTCCTCAAGGAAATGCATTTTCATGCACGCCAGCTTTAGATCCACCAAATTAAAGAGTTGGGAATATTTTCACTTTCCACAATCAAAATCTAACACAGGGCATCCAGTATGTGCATTTCTGACTGTGCTATTAAAAAAATTTGAATGAGTCAGAATAAACCACAACAGGCTTTCTTTTATTATGTATGAATCCATGGCGGTCCAAGAGAAGTGAACTGAAGTACATTAAAAATCACATGGTTTCAAATTACATAACTTCTACACAGTCCTGACAGTGACACACAGAGAGAGCAGAGGACTGCACTGGGATTTACGTTTCCCTGGAAGTCAACCAGCCTCTCTCTGCTTCCCTGTTATCTACAAGGCAACTTTATAAAGAAACTCGCAATATTCCTCTCCAATGCCTCAAAATCCCATAAACACCAACTTTGGAGTTCCTCTCACCACAACAAAAACAAGTATTAAACTTTATTTCTCTACTTACTGCTCGACTTTTTCCCCCCCACTTGAGAAATATGACAAGCACGATATGCAGTGGGATGAAATTGATTCAGTTAGGGATGCCATTCCTCTGCATTCCAGCTGATTATATAAGACACTGCTGAGTACATACAACTGCTTTCAGTGGCAAGAATAGAGGCCACTTTTAAAACATTCCTAATCTCCACAGTGAAAAAAAAAACCCAACTTGAACGACAAAAACACAACCCATCACAGCCCCTCTGTCATCTGTTTAATTGAATTCAAAAAGGACATCTTTAAGTATTTCTTCCTGTCTGCTCTGTTTAATTTAAGGAAGGTTTCCAGTCAGAAAAATGAGCAAGCAGTGTGTTTGCATTAGCCTAGATTATGTTGTGTTTGAGCACAGTACCTTTAACATGTGCCGGCTGCTGAGTGAAGGTGAAACATGCAGTGTGTTTGTGCTGCTATACTGAGTCCCATAAATGAATATGTAGACCCAAGCTGGCAGGCTATAATAATCTGCTATGGTGGTTTGCTTTCAGCTGTTCTGGCCTTGAAGTTCCTTGTAACAATTTAAACTGTCTACAAGCAGTGCTTTTACTTAGATATAACTCTACATGTGGGAAACCTACAGAAAAGTACATTACAATAGGAATTATATGTTTTTGTACACTAGTCTTTTAGTTTACAAAATTATAAAAGGCTTTTAAGACACATCCAAAACTACAGGCTTAGCCTATAATCGATAGTTTGATGAAGTACATCAAATGAGGGTTATCTGAAATTAAAAACGACAGCTTTAAAGTCACTTAGAGGCACAGACACAAAAGAGGCTAAACATTAACATTTAAGAGGTAGATGCTAAGTTTGTTTTACAACCTTATCAAAAATGAACTATCACACACATGTGGATGGGGAAGGATTCAAATTAATCGTAGAAAAAAGTAGAGAAGAACTTTTTGGGAGGGAGGGGAAAGAGTTCTAAGACTGAGATGGATCCAAAATCTGCAGACTCTGCCGCCAATGCTCAATCTGGTAACGCGAGACTAAAGCGAGGTGAGATGGTTATGCATGGAGTTGTTGTCAGCATGCCATCTTCTTTAAGGGGTCTTTCATAACTGGAAGAGGAAGCGTGTTCTGACACGAGCAGCATTCCAGACCACAGCTCCAGATTTACAGCCTCGCCACCGTCTCCTTCCACTTCCACAGGAGTAACACCTTCCACCAAAGCAACGACAGGACACTGGTTTAGACTTAATGAATGAGATTTTAGCCATTTTCACTGGTGTCAAATATCAAACTATCACAACACTCTCCAGCTCCACTCACTTCTCACATCAGCATGTCAGTAATTCCCATCCTTAACTGATTTTGCTATGAAAAGCTGCTTGTGATTCTAGCAGTTTTTGTACTGCAGAACATTCAGCCTGATGAAAAACAGATAATAGAATCTCTCATTCTGTTTTTTCTTAAAAATAATCTACAATTTGTCGTTAGCGAGGGGAACTGTTTTCACAAGATAAGCTGTGTCTAAAGGTGTTAAGTGAAACGCTCAATTAAAAAGACATTTAAGAGATATAAAAGTTTGTTTGACGCCTTTAACAAACATTATCAATAACTCGTGGATTGGGAACAATGAAAATGTTCGTAGAGCTAAAACTGTTAGTTGGTTCATCTTTTAGCCGATCGCCAGAAAAATAAACAACACCTATTTCGATAATCGATTAATGGTTGGATGGAGTAATTTTTCGAGCAAAAATGTCTCAGTGTTGACGATTTGCTGCTTTTCTTTGTCTCATGTGATGGTAAACAGAAACATGGGAGGGTTTTGGACAAAAGCAATTTAAAGACCTCATCTCGGGCTTTAGGAAAATGTGATCTGCATGTTTCACAATACTGTGACACTTCTATCCATCTATCTATCAAAGAGCAAACAGATCAATCTAGAAAGTAACCTGTAGATTCATTGATGGTAAATGTTGTTAGTTGCAGCCATAGGTGTTTGTTTTAAAGCAAATGCAGGGAAGGATTGTTCTAAGGTGAAACCAACCAATTCATTAGGGAAGAAAGTTTTTGGACTATTAGTTTAAATATGAATTTATGCCAACTAGTATGTTACCACATATGACAAGATTGCTTTCCAGAGGGGGGGGGGCAGCCTGTAGCTCACCCAGTAAGAGCGTGCGCCCCATGTAGGCTGAGGCCTTTGCAGCGGCCCGGGTTCAAATCCGACCTGCGGCCCTTTGCTGCGTGTCATCCCCCATTTCTCTCCTACCTTTCCTGTCTATCCACTGTCACTCTGAAATAAAGAGAAAAAGAAAACCCAAAAAATAATCTTAAAAAAAAAAAAAAAAAAGATTGCTTTCCAGGATGAAAAAGAAAAACGCTACTTTCCCCTTTGGTTCTTATTTGCCGGGAGAGACCGATGACCATCACAAGTACCTACTGACCTCCTATAAAAACAATGCAAAGCAAAAGAGATGGTACATTTCAAAAACAGAGCTAACACAGCCTGGCTCTCTGTGTGGCGATGGCATGGAGATGATGTGTTCAGGGCACTCACACCCCTGACCTGAAGGTAACAGATGGCCAGAGCTCATAATACAAGGGTGCATGTCTGTGTGAGAACATAAAAAAGAAAGAGATGGATGGGGAGGAGCCATATGGGTTTGTCTGAGGTGCTGAAAGGAATGCAAACATATAAAGGAAAAAAAGCGTATTTCCTGGTTGTGCTGGTATGAACCTGAGCCACGTGAGCCTGACAGTAATATACAATTATATTCATGTCTTAATCTTCTGAATCTTTCTCTACTCTAAGACAAAACACTTGATCCACTTTCCCATAGGCTTTTCTTTTATTCCCTGAATTCCTTTTCCTTCATAGAGACTCCTCTTTTGATAAGTGCAAAACACACACACCAGCTAGTTTTCTCCTCCATACAGACAACACTTTGTTATGTATACAGAGTTTCAGGCTCCCCCCCCCCTACAGAGGGAATCTTTTGCTGTGTGCCATGCATTCCTGTTGACACTCATTCATATGGTAATGAGGATTCTCAGTGTAGATTTTTCTTTTTACACCAAGGCATGGCTGAGATCGTCCAGGGTTGCATCACATGTCAACACTTGCATCCCGTTGAGGTGTCCTGGCAGCAGGGCCTGCTAAAGCTAATGCCACTTCCTCCACATTAAGTTAAATAACAAATTTTTTTCAATGCTGCAGCTCTTTCAGTGACTCTTCTGTCTTGTCTCATTGTTTCTGTTTGAAAAACTGATCAAAATGCTTCAGGGGAGAGACTGGACCATCTTAAAAAGGCACACAGACTCACAGTGTGACCCAATTAGGTGCAAAACACTGCTAAAAGTAAGACAAGTCATTGAAAGGCCCTTTAACAAAGCTTTGTATAGTAGCTCCAGATAGAATGCTGCCACCTAGTAAATACAATCCAGTTAGTGTTACTGATTATCAATCACTTAAAGTTGCTAGTGTTTAAACACCATTAAATATGGATGACTAAGGTGTTATTATCAGAGTGAAGCGGCAGCACCCCCCCCCCCCACCTTTTCTTTACGTATCTGACTTGACTTATTTACTTAGATATCTTATTTTTAGTATTATTATTATTATTATTATTATTATTATTTTGTTCCCCTCTTATTTTCTTCCACTCATTCCTACTTTGAAACTTTGTGCTAAATTGTATATGCTCCTTCTGCAATCCTTCGTTGGACAAGCACTTCAATGGACAATTATTCTTGTGAAGATCTGGATTTAAAGGGACAAACTGGGATGGATGGGTGGGTTGGGGTGGAGGGGGTATCTTTCACATTGGTTAGTATCTGTGTAACACAGCGATATTTGTATACATTTGGTCCAATATGTGCTGTAGAAAATGCTACATGGTTTAATGGAAAATCAATAAAAAAGTTGTTAGTGTTCACCCCACACTCTTTGCAGACACCATCATGAACCTCATTCATCTCATAGGCCATCCTGGTATGAACCTGATGACCCAAGTTTCTCCTCCATCACCTGATCTTTCTTTAGAGCTTCCATCCTCCATAATTCTGTCCAAGTACAGACGCACCAGACAAGACACATTTAAAAACAAGCAGCCTATGTAACAAGGTTCCTGGCGCAATGAAGAAAACCAAACGCCACATCGTTCTGACATGACTTGACAACAGTCGAGAAGGATTTTATTACACCTGCACGCATTTTGGAGCTCTGAATCTACTGAACAAGCATAAATTAATGTAATCAAAATGTTGAGCAATACTGCACAGCGTGCCTAATCTTTGCTGTATAGTTGATGTGTTGTCATTAAAAGATGATGTCAATAGTTTGGGAAATGTGCCGTTTGCTTGCCGAGATTTTTAGATGAGAAGATCAATAGGCTACCTCGCTCATATGGTCAGTATTTCTAGACAAACAAACAGGGTATGATTTTCCTCTTAGTTTGAAAAAAAGAAGAGAATAGTTCAAAAAAGAAAGAAATGAAAGACAAGAATATATGCCTCCCAGGAGTGGATCTTGTACTCCTCTGTTTGTGGTGTGTATGGCTCAGTCTCAACATCAGCTTTGACTGACACACCACTCCTGAGTTCAGGTCTGGCCAAAACACATTGCCTGGATACTGCCTGCCTTCCGGCAAGCCAATCCTCTGCCACAGCCCTACATAACAAAACTATAAATCCTCCAACCGCAACTACAAACATGTATGCACCGGAGATATGCATATGCATGCTCATGTGCACAATATCCCTCACCCACACATATACATATAAGGAGTGAACCACTCAGCTGTGGTGATTATCAACATGATCTTTTACACAGTAATTAAAGGACAAGTCAGAACAGAAATAAATTAACTGCAGTCTAATTAAGCCAATATTATTGTCCTTTGACTTCATAGTGAAATCTAATTTCCAAGTAGCACTCAGGGGGAGGAACAGGACTATTTTTGGAAAGTCAGAATAATATAAATATTTGCATACATTTAGGATAGAGCCATAAACTCAATGAAGAGTTCCAAGCCAAGACAAGCAATTCACTGGAGCTTTTGAGAGCTTTGGCATTTTTTTTTTTTTTTTTAAATGGCTCTTTGTGAGGCGCTGAGGCCCACAGGGGCAAGATAAGTCCAGGGCTGACCTTAATAAATGCTTAAGCGCCCTTCATTTTGTTCATTCATGGCAAGGAATTAAGTGACACAACGCAAACAAGTTAAACAACGGGAATGGCATCCTAAAAATTCGATCCAGAGTCTCTTTAAAATGCAAGTTACCAGGGAGCTGTCCAGAGCAAACGACTGGGGAGGAGGGCAACATGACAGCTCAACCCCCCCCTACACACACACACAGGCACACACACACACACACGCACACACACACACACACACACACACACACACACACACACACACACACACACACACACACACACACACACACACACACACACACACACACACACACACACACACACTAGACATAACTACCACACAGAATAACTGCAGTGGCTTCTCTCCTGCTTTGGATTCCTCTGGCCACAGCTGTGGAAAAGTTCAGTAGGGACAGAGAAGGAAAAGCTTAGCAAACTGGGGAAAAAATGAGAATCAAAGGGGGAAAAGAGAACTTGGAAACTACTATTAAGAAGAACCCCATCTTTATTTGAACTGAAACACAGCAGAGGAACGATTTTGAGTTGTAAAAGATGGAGCTAGGTTGAGCCAACAGAGGCTGGAAGTCAAACACAGAGTCCTTCCGCTCAGCAGGCTCAGAGATCACACTCTATTTCTAGCAGCACAGCACACTGACAGTCAACAACAGGCTGCACACATGGCAGGTCATCTATTTATTCTGGAAAACGCTGTCGGAACAACACATACGCACACTGGCACTCACAAACACACACACACAAGCAAACAAACACATACAAACAAACTATGAGCGGTAGAATAAAAAGATGGTAATATGTTTTTGATTCATACAAAGCGATTCCATCTCCACATCGTGTGCAACAAATGTCAATACAAAGTTTTCCACACAGGCCGTTTCCGAATCCTATGATTGAACTGGCAAACTACCTTGTTTGCAGTCAGTTCAGATCAGCATGGACCAAAGGTGCAATTCAAGTAGTAAAACCATGCACTACACACAGTGAAATGGTAACTAAATGTATAATGTATATGTATATATTTATATGTGTAAATGCAATTAACGTTTGTATAATAAGTGGGTAACTTGAGTTTGTGGTGAGTTTATTTGTGTTTTTTGAGTGTCTCCATCTGCTGAAGAAAGATTAGGTCATATGATTGAAAGCTCCAGAGCAGCTACTAGATGGACCAACGTGCATCCCACCTAAACCCTAACAATATCACACTTAAGTAACATTTTGAACACCTAAACTAACTCATTTGGTACTTTCTGTGATAACTTGTCAATGGTTTCATGATACAGATGTTTTTCCCCCGTTTTTGCACCGCATCATAAACACAACATCATTTGGCATTTTGTACATAACATCACATCACAAGTCATTCACACACACAAATCAACCCACCACCAACACCACGAAAAACACCACTGTAGCTAGCAGAGGAGAGAGGGAGTTAGTTGTTACTGAACTACACGGTGAGTGATCCGACCTACAAACCTGATGCTATTGATTTAGTGTTAAAATGCACCTAAATTAGTGTGAAGGACAGAACCCGCCACCGGTTAGAGAATCCTACAAGGAAAGCAAAGAGATCTGAGGTGCCTCGTCCCTTTGCTTTGCATCCAGAAGAGGAGGAGTGCAGGGTGAACCGCCACCAGACTGAGTTTACTATGAGTGGAGGAGGATGACAATAATCAGATGGGAGGAGGGAGGGTGAGAGGTCTCTGATTTAGAGGATCCACGGGAGTTGAGGCCACTCCGTGTAGCCTTCCTACCTGGCTGCTGCTGCTGCTGCTGCCGTGGTGACTTGGCCTTGACAGATTTAACACCTCGGCTGGATGTCTGGACCCCTGGTTTACACACACCGTAGTTACCCTGAGGACAGGACCGGTCCTGGCTTTGGCGTGCGCCACGCGACGAGCCCTCGATGCGCTGCTTCATCTCGGAGGACAGCAAACGCCCTTTGTGCATCCACTCTTGCATCTTGTTGACAGTGACGCCGTGCCCCTTGTTGACAGAGTTGGCCCTCTGTGCTCGGACATGAGTCAGCTCCTGCTTGTTTTCGTGACCCTGATTTGTTGATGCATCAGCGTTGCTGTCTGTTGAACCCGTGAGGCTGTTGACTGAGCCGCTGCTGTCATTGAGCTGCCCGCCGCGGTCTTCATCACCGCCAGCATCTTGTAGCAGCTCATCGCTGCTGACAGCACTGTAAAGCACCTGAGGTTCTGACAGCTCACCCACTCCTGTGGCTTTAACCCCTCGATCTGTGGCCCCTGTATCGCCACTGATGTCTGGACTCTGCGTCCCAGGGGCCTGGTTACAGAGGGAGTGTCCACTTGGATACCTGATAGCTCCGTCACTAGCAGAGCGCTGTAATGTGGGTCTTATCTTGGTCAAGGACAGGTTTTCCATACTCTTACTATTCAGCCTGCCTTTGAAGCCTGACTCAAGGTTCCCACTTAGGCACAGCAGGAGTGAGTCAGTGTCAGACACCTGCTGAGGACTGTGGTCCCCTCCTGAGGACCAGGAGTCACTGTCCATGTTCTTGGCAGACAACCTCGAGCACAAGCTGTCCCTGGAGTGGCTACTACAGGAGGAGGGGGCCTGCAGCTCAGTTATACCACCACTAAACTGTTGGACATCCAGGTTGATATCATTCATAGCATTGATAAGAAGATAATAAGCTTCTTTCAGCTGGTTCCTAAGCCTGTCTGTTTCCTGGGCACTGTTCCCGTCATCAAGCTGTCTTTTATCTTGACAAGGCCGTGGCAGTTCTGCAACCTCTGCCCTATCAACATCACTTTTTGCTCTGATAGTTTCATAAAAAGGCAGGATTTCATTATCATAATAATCCTCATCTTCACTATCTAAAGTGTATCGAAGTGATTCCTCTGTGGCGCACAGGGATGCCATGTTAATGTCGCATATTTCTAACTCTGTGGGGAAAAACGTCGGGCTCTGCAGACCGCCTGCTGTCCCTCTAATGTCCCCTGCATACTCAGGCCCATAATTCTCTACATTTTTGATTACAATGTTTTCCTCCGTGTTTATTGGCACACAGTTCGGCGCCGCGCAAACTGGCGAGTTTGTCTCCAAAGTTTGGTTGCTGTCAAAACCCCAGTTGGCGATGTGTTCATGAACAGCCACTACAGTCCCTGCCATGTGCCGGGAGTGTCCTCCGTCTCTGGGCTCCGTCCCATCACTATCAGCAGTAGTAACCCGGCCCTCTACTGGTTTACCGACTCCGGTTTGCGGCTCTACCCGTGCTCGGTACACGTCGTGATTTGAATTGTCCCCAAACCCGATTGAGTCCCCGACGCTGCACTGCCGCGGCACCGAGACGAAGTGTTTTCTCTGGACATGCGGTCCACCGAGCGAAACCCCTGCAGATAACGTGATTTTGGCAGCGGATTTGGGCCCCTGGTGGCTCCTATCTCCCTCCCTAAAACCATGTCCCCCAAACTGCACTTCTCTTTGAAGTGAGCCCCCCAGGAGCTCCTTGTTAACCGGAACCCTGCCCCCGCTGCTCCGCTCCAGGGGACGCTCTGCTGCGCGACTCTCCCGGACTACTACACCCCCCCCTGTTTGCACCATCGCCCCGTCAACACAATTCTCGTACGTACTCATTCTCTCTGTGGTGCAATCCAGACCTGTGAGCAGGACTAGCGGGCGAGCCTCGTCGGAGTCTCGCTGCGTTTGCAAAACTTTTTCTTTACCTTCTCGGCCCCCATTCGCCGCAGCCGCAGAGCCGTATCCACCGCCGACCGTCGCTGCTTTCTTGGATTTCTTCCCCCGGAGTTTCGCTAGTAAAGTCCTCCGCAGAGGATCAGCCATTCCCAGTGAATTCCTCCCGGTTTCTTTCAGCACGCTGGCTCCAGAAGGAAAGGGCCGAGTGGGTTCTCCTCGCTCGCCGCGGTCAAAGCTCGGCGGGCGGACGGGCTCCTCTCCATTCTCCGCTGTCACCTCCGCTCTGTCGCCTCACTCCTGCCTGGCTCACTAACTGCACCACCTCTCTCTCTCTCTCTCTCTCTCTCTCTCTCTCCCTCCCTCTCTCTCTCTCTGCTACAACCACACTTTGCCCTCCCTCGTTCTCTCTCTCTTCATTTCTCTCTAGCGCCTCACCTTCTGCTTATGTTTGCAGCTCAGATATTTGCCATATTTCCCGGGCTCAAAGTTTAGGGACCATTTCCATAAACATTTTCATAAGTCATCACTTCTGCAGTTGGGAATTGATGTAACTGAATTGACTTGATTATTGACCAAATCATTAATAAAGGCTCGTGAGTTTCTTACTTTCTCATTAGCCCATGAGTCTGCAGTCAGGCTATATCAACAAGTCATTAATAACATGTAATGGCTTTAACGTTTTCATGAGCCATTAATGTAAAACATGTAAACGTTGTTGAGAAATGAATTTTGGTCCATATGCTCTGCAAGCTCAGAGGTCAAATGATCTGAAAAACAGCCTTTTAGCTTACTCATTCACAGCAGTGTTTATTAATGTGCACTGTCACTGGTTATATATATATATATATATATATATATATATATATATATATATATATATATATATATATATATACACTACTAAGTCTTCCTGATTAATTAACAAACTACAAAGCTAATTCAAATGTCCTGTTGGAGGAGGATCAACACTGGCCACAACCTGGCAACCCAACAGCTCATCTTATTAACATATATAAGCTCTTGTAAATGTGTTATTAACTATAATGTTAACAACTTGTAAACCCATAATAAATGTGTGTGTTACGTTATAGTGATAAAAAGCTAAACAGAAAGTGAAATAGGGTCCTTTTTATTTATTAGATTATGTTTGTGCATCTCATTTGCAAATGCAGGACAATAAATACAGCCTTATGACAGGCTGGCAGCAGTAAATATTCCATCTAGAGCTGAAACGATTCAATTAATAGATTCAACAGAAATGAATCAGCAGTTATTTTGATAATCAATCAATCAATCATTTCTGCCTTTTTTTCAAGCACACCAAACACAGCACTGTGAATTTAATATATTCAGTTTTAGGAGTGTAAACAAGAAACAAGACATTTGAAGACGTCACCTTGAATTCTGGGATATCGTAATGGGAATTTCTAACCATAATGTCCATAACCAAAATAATCAGCAGATTAATCAACAATAACAAATAATAATAATCTAGTAGCAGCCATAATTACATCAATAGTGCAAGAAGTATTGAGAAGAGTGTTAAGAAGTAAAATAAAAATACTACAATACGGAATATTACAATGTAAAAATACTCCATTATAGGTAAAAGTCTTGCAATAAAGGCTGTACTTAAGTAAAAGTACAAAATATCAGCAAAAATGTACTACACATTACAAGTACTCATTACACAGAATGGCCTCTTTCTTAGTGTTATATTTATCATGTATATTATTGATATACTATTAGTGATGCAATCACGTGTGAGCAGCATGTTATTGTAGTCAAGATAGTGTTTTAAACTAGACTTCCTTATCTATTTTGGGGTAGTTGTATCTATAACAATGCATCATATAGAAGCTGATTGTATATTTTTCGTTGAAGCTTTTAACCTGAAAACTAACTTTAGTTGTCAAATAAATGTAGTGGGGTAGAAGTATAATATTTCCCACTGAAATGTAGTGGATTCATTTATATTCTTTCAGTACATTCCTTCATTCTACAGTTTAAAAAGTGCAAATGCGTATAAAGGATAATGATGGCTCCAAATATCATCTGAATGTTTCCTTTATAACAATACAGGTATGTAAATATAATCTCATACCCATGAGACTGTAAGATTAGGTCTGGGTGATGGTATGTGAAAAGCAGCCTCCCTATTGAAATTCAACACATATTTATCCCCGAAATGTGAAATGAAATGTGAATTAAATTCAGCTGGAGAGGAGTGAGCCAGGACTTCAAATTACCACCTTCACTGGTAGCTGTGAAGGCATTCCAGCAAACAGCAGGGAAAACAAGTCCTGTCTCAGGGGGAAATGTGGCTCGGCCCTCTGCACAGAGAGACAGAGGAACAATAAGGACGGTGATAACCTAGCAGCTCTCAATCATTTCTTACCCTTTACAAATGAGCAGGATTGTGTGTGTCATGAGGAATTAGTCTTTTCATAGTTTTATCTCCATTATTACACACCCACCGAGGCTATTTTTCATCCTCCAAAGGCAACGCCAACCTAAAAGCACAGACTGCCACATGATGGATCGCTGCCGATTATTGGACTGACACTTTTATCTGAAGTGTATCTTGAGTAATCCTCTCCTCTTTGACCTTGCATCTAACCCCTGTCCCTGCTCGCAGCCCAACCCGAGACTTTAAGAGCGTCCGAGACAGCAGAGAAAGGAATGAAACATACTTCACTTGAACCTTAAGCCATTTGTTTGCTGTTGCCTCTACTTGGAATGTGCAAGAGGATGAGCTGCTGAAAAGCTGCAGTGGGTGTAAAGAGCGCACATGCGCTCTCTGCCTCTCTTTAAGGCACACATACTTACACTCAAATACCTACTCACACATTCCCCCTCTCTCTGACTGAATCTGACTCCATTATAATCCTCCTGGCATATCTGTTACTTACTTACTCTCTTTTATATGGTACAATGTCTACCCATGACTGAGGGCATTTCTTGTCAGAGCCATTCCTCAACAGGGCCTCACATTTTACCCTCCTCCTCCCCCACCGCCACCACCCTCAGTAAAAGTTGATAAGCATCTGTTATTGCTCTGCAGGAGCCATGTAGGCCCTGACGCCTCGGCCTGCCTCCCCATCTGACTGACTAGACTGTGTCTGGGCAGTTATTTACAGGTCAAAACCTGCAGGCTGCATACTGTGTGTTTGTGTGTGAAAGAGAGAAAAAAGGGAGAGAGAGGGGGGAGATGAGATGCAGCATGAGCCATATCTTTTTGACAAATAACATCTATTAGTGCACTTTTCATGGTGGAAATGTTTTACATGTGATCTTGACTTCTCTACCTGAGGTTATACTGTACATCCAGTGATGGTTGTTGTATGCGTGGCAATAGAAAACAGGGTTTTAAGAGGTGGTGGTATATAACTAAGCATATTCAGTACTTTGAGTGCTAACTGCTTGAGTCTATTTTTGAGTGATGGTATGATCTGTAAAATGTCCATCACAATTTCCAATATCCAAATTAAAATATTCTAATTACCTGTTTTGTTTGACCAGCAGTTCAGAGCCTAACATCTTCAATTTAATAACATAGAAAGCTAATAAAACAGCAAATATTTACATTTGAGAAGGCCTAACCAGTGTATTTTCTGCATTTATGCTTAAAAATGTACTTGCAACTAATACATTATTAAAATAGTTGATTATTTTGCTCTCGATTGACAAATTGACTGATTGTTTCAGCTGCAGTTAAAAGCACATCAATAAGCCATGAACATAGTTTATTTTAAGTCAATGTCACATACAACATCCTACTGTTGTTATGTACAAACACCAAAATGTCCTCCTGTTTTAATAACAATTGCTAAATATGTTGCCCAGCTATTTTAGATAAATTATTTAGCCTTCTTAAAAAATTAAACTATATATTTGTGAGTTGTTAAAGATGTGCGTCTTTGGTAGGAACCGCCAGGCTTGGTGCTGTGTTGTTTTAGTCCACCACAGTGGTATATGTGTCCATTGATTGCAAGCCTTGTAATGGAGTATTTTTTACATTGTGGAATTGCTACTTTTACTTGGGTATAGGCTGTAAATCAGGGGTGTCAAACTCAACTTCCCTAGGGCCACACTAGAAAATGAGAATCACATCAAGGACTGGACATATAGTTTATTGCTTTTATGTCATGGGAAAAGTCAAATATCTTTGACTGTATTATTGCATGTTTCATATAGTCTTCTCACTTATAGTTTGGTCGACAAAAATGACGAAGAAAATGCCAAAAACGTTTGGAAAAAGCATCAAAAATTTAAAAAAAAACATTCGGAAAAGTGACAAAAAGTATTTGGGCCAAAATGTATTGTGAACCTAAATTTATATAGGGGCCTGATCAAAATTAGCAAGGGGCCGGATTTGGACCGTGGGCCTTGAGTTTGACACGTGTGATGTAAATACTGTATTGACCGCTGGTTACTGTCATTAGGCTATCCTTTATCTTAATGTGATAAGGCTTTACTTCTTGAATACACATCTTGTGTCAGTGTCAGATCACTACTGAGCAAAATTCATTTGAATGACATAAAATATTCATGTAATGAGTTAACAGACACAAAATAAGCACTTGTCAAGAGACTCTGCATGCTGACTCAACAGTGCAGGAGTTACTTTCTTTTTTTTCTCCACTAGTCACTTGTGCCCTTTGTGAAGGCAGTGCCAGAACATCTGCTTAGCTGGCCCCTTTTCAGATGGCCAGGCCGACGAATGTATGAGGGGTGTGTGTGTGTGTGTGTGTGTGTGTGTGTGTGTGTGTGCATGACAGACAGAGAGAGAGAGAGAGAGAGAGAGAGAGAGAGAGAAAGAAAAGCAGAGAGAATATGTGGATGCACGTTTGTGGGTGCATAGGAGTGTGTGTTGGGATACGGGGCTTTGCAGCTGTTGGGGCTCTCCTCCTGATGGCTGCCCATTGTTCCCTCTCTCTGTTCTATCTCTCTCTCTCTGTCCCGGCCAGTTTATGGCACTTCCCCTTTTCTCAAAGCACACCGCAACTAAATTTATGTCCTTGGACACAAGCCTTTCTCAGGGTATAAATCAAGCTGGATGATCCTTATAAGAGTAGCGTTGCCAAGGGCCTACAGCTTTATGTTCCAGAGAGTCACATTATTGTCATAGCTATTCACTCATATTTTACTATTGAAGAAAAAAAAAAATCAAGAAGGAACTGTTATTGTGCCTCACTGCATTTATATCCACACCAGTGTCTGTTAAAGTTGTGGATTTGTAAGTTAGGTTTTGAACTTTTGGAGTAAACATTTTAATAGCTACATTTTGTGCAGAATCAAAATCTTTAAATTTGCCAAGGAATCATAATTTGACAAGGAGTCATTCCCCCCCCCCCCCAAGAATGTTATCTTTGTCAGGATGGAAAAGCCATTTAGACAGTTATTGGACAATAAAACTTTTTAAGGACAGCGTCCAGGTTCATTTAATCCTTCTATGTAAACAAAAGTGTAATTAAATGATTAAAATGAAAACAAACACAATTCATTGCAGTGTTTTTCTGCATCTGTGTGATCAGGATAGGGACAAACACTTCCACGTAATATCCAAACTATAATAAAAAGGCCAATATCAGTGATCTAATTGGTATAAACACAAGCATTCAGTGTTTGAGTTGGTGCGTGCAAACATCAGACCCCTTGTCCGGAATCCAGATATACAGTAAGTTAACTATTCTGTTTGCTTGTGTTGCCGGAACACCTGCGTGTGTTGTATTAAGATGCATAGTAAAAAATAAATTCCAAGTAAGGCCTTTTTAGCTGTCAGTGTTCCTCTGAAGCGCACACATTGACTCACAGAGGCTACGTTGAGTAGTCTGTCAGGAAAATTATATTTCAGCCATTCTTGGCTTTTGTGTGATGTTGAAACTCCATTCGGCAGTCTTTACCATTTTTTTTACAGTTTGTTTTTGGTTTTTCCAACGTTTTAAATTGTAAAATTTTTCTTCTTTACATTTTCAGCACTTATTTCTACGTCCCATATTTTATGATATAAAACAAAAATTGAAAACAGGGCAATTTGACCCTAAGTGGGTTATACTGCTTTTAACAGAAGCTGCAAGTAGAGAAAATTATAGCAAAGCACTCGTTGTACTCAAACATGTTAGGGTCAACAGTGATTTCACTAGCCATTAGGTAAGGAAAAGATAAAGAATATAATGATACTAGGCTGAAACTAATGATTGTTCACATTAATGATTAATCTATATATATTGTTTATGAAACTGTATTTTCATTGCTTTCAGTAGAACATAAAGACTGCAAAACATAAATGAACAGAAACAAAATAACATATCGCCCATAAGTTAGGGTGGGTTTACTATGTCAAAAGGTTACTTTCAACACAAGTACACATAACCCTAATAAATATTTCTATTTATTATTATCCAAATTTATTTTCTTGAGAAAAAGGCCCATTGCAATTTCTGGGAGTCTACGGTGACGTCTTTAAATCACATTTTTCGCCCCATAGAAAAAATATAAATTTTAAAGCGATATAAAACAGAGAGAAGCAGTACATCTTCACATTGGAGCAAATGTTTGGCATCTGTGCTTGAGAAATAACTTATAGTCGATCAATTGACGAATTGCTTCAGCCCGTAAAATTATGAAATGATTTTGATTGGTCAGAAATACTTGAGACACAATTAGTCATGTTACACCCATACACATCTCCACTGTTCTGTTCGCACACGGACGCACGGACGCACACACACACACACAAACACACACACACACACACACACACACACACACACACACACACACACACACACACACACACACACACACACACACACACACACACTACTGTTCTATATCATCTCTGAACTTCATTATTTTCTCTGAGTGCATTCAAGTCTATCTTATTCAAGGGTACAACTTCATGTTCATTCTGTCTGTGTGAAAACTAAAACATTGTGTTGCTATTACCAAACGTGTAAGTGTTAACGTCGTTCCAAGATAGCACTCAATGTCTCCAAAAAACATTGGAAGAGAGTTACTTAAACAGAAAAAAAACATTTATGTTACTACATGAATTTTAAATCCAAGTGCAACCTTAAGATTTACAAATTTAAGATAATACTTGTTTTGTTTTTTCTTGCTGCCATGTTTGTAAAAGGTCTCCAATGTATTCAGATTATACACCGGCTCCTCAAAGTTTCCACTGGTGCAGGCAGGCCCACAAATATGACAAATATTCTATATTTTACCCCAAAAAATAACACACGGGAAATTCTTTGTATAAAAATATTCCCTAAATTTAGACTTTTCAGGTCATTTTATGATAGAAATAAATAGGCAAATTGTATGACAAATTTGCAGTATTTGTTTTAATTATATTTGTTTCTCCAAGCCTAAATTTGTGATAAATTAACATTTTTCTTTGTAATTTGTCACGCCCCAGTGACAGAATCGTTTGGAGCCGTTTGTGTTGTTTTCAGCTGAAGAAGATTGGATGAAACCTTGCAGATGTTCTCGGGTGATGAAGAGGAATTGAACTGGTACGTCAACCTTAAACAAGGGGGATCGTTTGGAAATATCCAGCTGCAATCAGTGGCCGGTACCACAACGTTACTGTAAATTACAATATTATGTTACTGCTGTTTCACCGTCATTTGGAAAATTTGAGTCCATGCTCCATACGAGACTGAGAGAGAAGAATCTGCGGTAGACCGTCTCTTCTGAGCGATTTCAACATGTAATAAATATATAGTTAAGCTCTTACTATCATCTGAACTGAAGCTGAAATGACAGGTTAGAGGGATCCGTTGGTCTCCGGCTCCACAGAGGTTTTCTTTTCTGCTGAACATCTGTTTCACACGATCGGCATGACTGCTGGTGTGAAAAGCAACTGTTTGCCTCTAGAAAACATCCATGGATGAGTGAAGATATTTAGGGAAGTCAACAAGTCAGTAAGTGTGTTGACATGGAACCAGCATCCTAAACTGGTGTAGGGTTTGCAACAGGATAAAATCATGAATTCGGATTTAAGCCACACACTGGCACCATGGCTTTGTGGATTGCGATGTCCGTCTGTGAGTCGGTCGACCACTTTGATCCAGGCTGAAATATCTTAAAGGGGTGATAGAATGCAAAACCGATTTTACCCTGTCATAGTTGAATAACAACAGTTCGGTGGGTAAATAGGACATACATAGAACCTCTAAATCCCATTGACACCCCTTTACTATGAAAATCTCATATTTTGAAACTGCCGCTGAAAACGGGCGAATCTCAACAAAGCTGGAAGTTGACGTCAACCTCCCAAAAACCGGAACCTTTGTCAGCCCATGGGTGTATTAAGAGAACGGTCACGCCCCAACATTTACATAGGCTACACAACTGACCTGAGATCAGGTAGTCTTCTGAATCTAGCTAGGTCACGCAGATCTCTGCTATTCCATTACAAAATTCACTTCTGAAACTTTTTTATGCGAGAAATCAACTATGTAAAGCTCAAAATGGGCTGCTTTACAAAAATGGATGGCTAATTGCAAATTTTGTCCGACTGTGTGTTGGAGTTCAGCGCTGGTGCTGCCTGTGTAGCTTCCTCGCCGCCCGGCCTGCCTTCCTTCACAGACCCCGGCCTGCTGTGAGGTACTTGGAGCTCCGTCACGACTGGCAGCCCACGGCACTCCATACCCGCGCAAAGTCACCATCTCTTGGGCTAATGACAACCAAATGCCCCTGCCCTGACACAGCTCCAGGGCCTGCAGCTCCCCTCTTCCTGCTAGCTAAATGCCCGGTGTATGTGAGTGAGAGCGCGGTCAACAAGCTTGTTACGCCAGCAATCTCTTACCACATGTTTCAGTTAATCTTTTAATGTGTGTAATTATAATGTGTTGAGTTATTTAAACAAACGATTGGGGAAATAAACGCCGCTAGTCCGCGAGTCTCATTGATAGAGCCTGATGCTGGATGTAGCTCTATCAATGAGAGCTAGCTAGCCTCCTCTTAGAATTCCTCTGAAATTCACAAATATTCATTAACTTGAAATCGGACACCGTTGTTAGCTTTATAAGATATTTAGCTAGATGTTGTATACGTGGCTTGACGAAATTCAAACTGTAAATATACCGCAATTACGACCAAAAATGAAGCTAACTATCCGCAGGTTTGTAGCTACACAGGTAGCTAGAATTGAAGGGACAGTTGCAGCTAACGGAAGCCCTACTCTTCACAAATATTCATTAACTTGAAATCGGACACCGTTGTTAACTTTATAAGACATTTAGTTAGATGTTGTATACGTGGCGTGACGAAATTCAAACTGTAAATATACTCGGAATGACGCCGAAAATGAAGCTAACTATCCGTGATTTGTAGCTACAAATCTACATCCAGCCGCAGGCTCTATCAATGGGACTCGCAGACAAGCGGCGTTTATTTCCCCAATCGTTTGTTTGAATAACTCAACACATTATAATTACACACATTAAAAGAGTAACTAGAACCTGTGGTAAGAGATAGCTGGTGGCAAAGTTCGCTGACCGCGCTCTCACTAAACATACCGGGCTTTAGCTAGAGAAGGACGAGCGCCCCCTAATGTCAGGGCGAGGGGGGCATTTGGTTGTCATAAGCCCAAGAGACGGTGACTTTGGCGTGGTATGAAGTGCTGTGGGCTGCCAGTCGTGACCGAACTAAACTTCATAACGGAAGCCGGGGTGTGAAAGGAAGGCAGGCGAACGACAGCAGCAGAGCAGCACCCGGCGCTGCGCAACTCCGACACACAGTCGGACAAAATTTGCAATTACAATTAGCCATCCATTTTCGTAAAGCAGCCCATATTTGAGCTTTACATAGTTGATTTCTCGCATTAAAAGTTTCAGAAGTGAATTTTGTAATGGAATAGCCCGATAAACAATGTATAACTTTGCATTGTCTGAAATATGAGAGTCTCCCATGTGTTTCTATGTAGTTTGCTCAAACCAATCAGCACGTAGCTCATTCGGAATATTAATGAGCATACCATATTTGGAAGAAAAGCTCTTGTTCCAAATAGAGCCATATTCACAGGTTAGTTAAGGGCCTAATAAAATAGCATTCGGGCAATTTTCAGCCCAACCAATGTTACATACCCTATTAGGAGACCTTAAGGAACAGTGTAAAATACCCTATATAATCATTCTATCACCCCTTTAACGACTACTGGGTGGATTTACATAGAATTTAGTACAGACATTCATGGTTTCCAGATGATGCATCACTGGCTATGGTGATCCCCTGACTTTTTCCTCAAGCATTTAGAGTGTTTGCTTTGAATGCAATATCTTGCCAACTACTGGATAGACTGTTTTAAAAATTGCTACAGATATTTAAAAGTGTCTAGAGGATAAATTCTCCAGACTATGGTGGTTCAGATTTTTCATCTAGGAGCCATCGTCAGGTCAACATTTCAATTTGCCCGATAACGGCATTCCCGTCAGCCTCAGCTGCACTTTGTACAATGATAGCATGCTAACAGGCTAATCTAAGACGATGGTCTAGGTAAATGTTACTTGCAAATAATCAGCATGTTAGCACCGTAACTGTTAGCATGTTAGCATTAAGCTCAAAGCCCCACTGGGTCTTTGAGTACAGCCACCCAGATTTCTTTTTGGGGGCATTTCAGCCATTAATGGAAAGGACAGCTAGATATGAAAGGGGAGAGAGAGGGGGATGACATGCAGGAAATCGCCCAGGTCAGACACAAACCCTGGACCTTCTGCGTCGAGGCATAAACCTCTATATATGTGCGCCTGCTCTACCCACTGACTGAGCTAACCCGGCCACTAGTCTTGTAATCTTTATTAATTAAAGAAAAAGAGATGAGATGAAAAGTATTCTTCTTGTATCTGCTGCAGTTCCCCCTGCAACAGCCAGAACTCAATTATTATTATTATTTTTTTTTTTTTGAGAATCCAGTTATTTAACTATTGCAATTACAACAAGAAACACATTTTTTAAGTTGCACAATCTCCACCTCCAACATTTTCAAAAGACAATAATAATAATAATAATACATAAGTTTTATATAGCGCTTTACATGGAACTCAAAGACGCTTTACAAATAAAAGAAAGAAAGAAACAAACAAACAAACAAGATGAGTGATTATTGTAAATTATGGATAGGCCAATTGAAACAAATGAGTTTTGAGCAGTTTTTTATAGGTGTTCAGTGAGTCCGAGTTTCTGATGTGGATGGGGAGTGAGTTCCAGAGAGTGGGGGCAGCTATTGTAAAGGCTCGGCCCCCCAAAGTTCGGTGGGTTGATTTGGTGATGGGTTTGAGGAGGTTTAAGTCAGCTGAGCGAAGGCATCTGGAGGGGCGATGGTGCTGTAAGAGGTCTGTGAGGTATGGAGGGGCCAGATTATTGAGAGCTTTGTAGGTGATGAGTAGAACTTTGTAATGGATGCGCTGTTGTACAGGGAGCCAGTGAAGCTGTTGATGGACAGGGGTGATATGTTGTCTTGAACCGGTGTGGGTGAGGAGGCGAGCAGCAGAGTTTTGAACATATTGCAGTTTTTGTAAAACAGATGAAGGGAGACCATATAGGAGGCTATTGCAGTAGTCAAGTCTTGATGTAATGAATGCATGGATGAGAGTTTCAGCAGCAGATGTCGAGAGGGTGGGGCGAAGACGAGCAATGTTACGTAGGTGGAAAAAGGCAGTTTTGGTGATATGACGGATATGGGGCTTAAAAGTGAACAATGAACACAATTCTGCACAATATATGATAGTATAAGTTATCAGAACTTAAAATATACACTATAATATAGTAATTCTGCAAGTGTGTTTTTTTTTGTTTTTTTTGAGCCAGAACTCAATTGACGGTGTGAAAATGTCTTAAGTCAGATTGTAGCAGCTGTAGGCAGCCAGCTCAGTGAAGGTCACCGAATGCTCAATGGCCATCATGAGGTCTTGACCTTCCAGTAAATGTGTCACAGACGGTGATAAACGATTAGTGTGACTGACACTTTTCATGAACCTGACTGGACCAGGAAACACTCCGGGGTTATTGGATATCTCTCGCAATTTACTTAACACAGAATGTGAACCGTATAATTGTATTTAGACATTGAGAATTTTGTTTAGGTGAACTTTATCAGAGGTTTTTGTTAGGACTTCAGTGACTGATGCTCCGATTGTACAGAGTGTAACATAAGACCAAGATGTCCTCTTTTATTAAATAAAGATAAGGTCAGCCATGTGTGAAATCCAGTGGGACGAAAAAAAAAAATGCTTTCCTCTGGTAACATGATCTCTATAACACAAAGAGGCTACGCTCCAGGAATGCTGAAGATATCATATCAAAGAGAGTAACACTTGAAAAGCACATAAACTAAGCTAGAAGGCTAGAATTTTTGTTTCCCACACGATTCTAAGAATAGAGGATTGCAAAAACATATATTTCCTGGGAAATTTCCAGCCACAAGACTTACAGTAAGATTCTTAAACATTGATGGATGTGACCTCGCTGGTCATTGCTCATACAGTCAGTACGAAGAGTTATTTTTTTTGTAGATATGGCTGATAAAATCAGTCTGCTGCTGCTGCAGGACCAGGTACGCATTTCAGACAAGGCCAGGCACATACCTGGAGGCTGGAATCTTATCAGAAGCATATTTACCACTATTTCATGTCAACCCACAATGACAGATAGGCCTGGAATTCCTCTGATCACTAAACTGTTGCAAAATGGAAAACCTTTCTTTTTTCTCAACGCTTGGAAACCCATTATATTTGCTCCAATGGTCACAGAAATTTAAGGAATCTATTACCTGGATTCTATCAATGATGATTTAGGAAATTTTTCAGCTTTGCTTCCCAGAGAATGTGACCCATGTTGAATTTCCAGTAGCACTTTCTGAACTTGTTTCTTGATAAACTCCATTCAAAAATCACTTACAGAACAGCATTCTCCAGTAAAATACATTTTATTGCCTACGGTTAAGTGGTTTATGATGAACATTGAAAACAAACTTTGAAAATTATCCATGTACAACAGTTTACACCAAATGAGCAGATTTGCTGGCAGTAACAAAATGTACATAAAACAGTACAATGTTCCAAACATCTTCCGATACTAAACATGCAAGAAGCTTAATTTCACACCGATGTAAAGTGTTGTTTCATGCAAGGTACATGAGACTGAATGAGCAGACTGTATGCATCAAGTATCTTAAGAGAACTGAGATGAGACAGACTTCCAAAATGAAGATCTGAACTCCCCTCCTGACAAACAGTATATACACGGACCATGGTTGTAATTTGGGTGCCCAATGTCCACAGTGTCAAAGTGCAGCAGATGTCACTACAAACATGGAGGGAGTGTTTTCTAGTGTGGCTTAAGGGTGACACCTAGTGCCCATAGGCAGTAAGAACAACTTTTTTTTATATGTCATTTTAACAGATTTACAGCCATCTTAAATCACATTTTTAAAAGGAAAGTCACTGTATTCACACAACACATATTCCATATGTCAGCGGTGATTAGACTTTGTATAATACAAGACAAATACAGACCAAGTAAACCACCACAGCAGACGTCACTGTCAGTTTAGCTTTTTAAATTAAAGCAAATAGGAGGCAAAGCCAACTAACCACATTAATATTCGTGTATATTCAAAATGTCACAGCCAGCCAAATAATTTGGCCTTTATCCTGATTGGTTATGATAACATTGTAATCACCAACTCCTTTGCAAAGGTCCAGGGACACAGGAACTCAAACAAGAGCAATCAGGCAAGTTTAGACAAGTCTCATTTCACCTTGTTGTCTAGACTACATATTCGGAAGTAAAGTGAAGTTGATGCCAAACTAGGACCAAACCTGTCTAATCACTAGTTTGGTAATGCCCAGTACACGTTGTAAAGCTGTGATATCCCTCATCCCTGTGTACTTTGAAAAGAGTTGGTGGGTAAAAACGATAAGGGATGATGAACAAAACTATGAAAACACGATCCAGACTGTAAAACACCTGAATTTTCCTTTTGGGAAAATAGTCTGCAGAGATTTACCAGAATCTAAGTTCTTAAATGGAACATTTTTTACAGTGGGACTGTCATATACTATACTTCTTTTTAAAGTGTGCTGATAGTCCTTTGGAAACAAAACAAATGCTATAATATTGCAAATGACGTCAACATATAGGTCAAATGAGGTTTGCACTATACCACCTACTTGACCGTTGTGCTAAAGTCTGTGAGCGGTCTCAGCTGAGATAAAAAAATATTTAAATTAGAAACAGATTCATTGTTGCAGGAGAGTTTAGGCCTCAATCAACATTTTGCCTGAGGATCCTTTTCTCCTCCTCTACGAAATTCTTGTCAGAGGTCGCTTGTCCCATGTCCCTCTTCCTCTTCTCCTTCTGCTGGAAGGTCTCCACTCGACGTTTCTTGGCAGACAGGTCTAGCTTATCAGATTCCTCATCTGTTCACAGAGTGGTGGTGAATGGTTTGGGGGTTTGGGGATTTTGGGGGATGGATGGAGAGTGGAAAATAATGATTTTAAATAACTCAACAGCGAGCTATACAAACATATCTATAGGCTTGATTTTCTTGTAGCTGCAAAGTGGAGCGAGTCTTGTTTTGTATTTTAGCTTGCGCTTGTTTGAACATTTTGTGGCTCCTATCATCCATTTTCCACCAAAGTAGGTGGAGTGATGCAGTTGAGGCTGTGTTGTGCATCTCTGGGTACCAATGACACTGCACTGGGTTTATGTCCACTCAGTTTACTCGCTTATCGTAAATACAAGTGCACAGATTTTCTTGAGGCTTTAGTTGACAACGGGCACGTACAGAGACCTCTCAAAAAACCTTGTTCACGCAGTATGGTGGGTTTTGCTTGATACACATCTTTCATGTAGTATATGTTTAAATGCACAACAAAGACTTCCTGAGATCATGTCACGCTTTAACCATGTCCGAGACAATAAGCCTGTTAAATTAGTACACTATTCGGCACAGTTAAGTCTGATTTATGGTTCTGTGGAGGCTCCACGCAGAGCTTTCGCCGTAGCCTACGTAAGTGGCCTGAAGTTTATACTGTTGCGTTGGTGTGTGCATCCATCTCTTTAAGAGAATAGCAGGGCCGGCATGTGTGCGTGGGGAGTGTGTGGTAGAGCGAGTGAGAGAGTGACGGCGATTCGCTTCGGAGCGAGTGCCGACTCTAGAGGCGTAGTGAGAGAAACAAAAGTGTCTCCGCTGTGCTTTCTGACCATGGTGAAAAACTGGAAAAGTTAACGCTCTCCTTGATTTCATGTTGTTCATGGAGAAGGAGAACCCGGAAATGAGTCAGGGGAAATGCAACGCTACCAAGCCACGGCAGAGTGACGTGTAGTTAAATTTTTTGAGAGGTGCACGTCAGGCAACGGCGCAGGGTCGTTATCTCCACATACCTACGTACGTACCGCAGAAGCATAAATTCTACAACTAAGGGAAGCACTCTAAACATGCTCAACTACACCACAGATGAAGTCAGTTGAGTGTAATACTGTCATAGAAATGGTGTGATAATAGTGGGGACTGGGGAGCATAAAGCCTATAGCAGTGATCGTTTAATAAAAAAATGTCATACTCACAAGTAGGGCTGCGCAATTAATCGAATTTTAATCACGATCACGATTTTGGCTTCCCACGATCAAATTTGCGTGATCGAGCGATATTTAAAATGCGTCATTCCCTTCATAGAACAGTTTTTGCAAAGCCAATCTAGCGCTCCATAAACCACTGTCTGATCACATGTCTCCATGAGCCAATCAGAGCTGTTCCCTGCCTGCACCGTGCAGCTTAGTTTCTATATGTAGACAGTCACAGAGGACAGAGAAACGTGAGGAAAATTCCACAACAGGTAGCAGTCGGTCATCATAAGCCGGTCACAATGTTTACCAGTTTACCAGTAAACGCAACATTCTGTCCCGGCCGTGTTGTTTTTCAGACAACAGCAGTGACCAGTGCTAGTTTGTGTCTTTTAGCTCATAGCTTTAGCAGCAGACTGTTGGACGTCCCGCTGTTGGAATCCTACAGTGAAATACAGACACGCTACACTGTTTAGCAGTCAGCATTTTAGCCGTGTTTAATCCAGTTACTACTGTGGCTAACGGTAGGCTAACGTTACCTGCTGTGTAACGTGTTATTAGTGTTTACTAGCGTGACATTCAGCGATGTTTATGTTGCCTCTAACGTGGGTTTCGGAGCATCAGAGCGCAACGCAGACATGTAAGTGGCAGTGAAATGAGCCATAGAAATCCGCGTAGCTATTTCGTCCGGTAGATCCCGGGCACCATATGCGCCGTAAACGTGAACAGAAAATTGTGTTGCCTGTATCTTTCAAGGCAAACATGCATGTGTGGAAAGCGGTCGCACAACAGCTGAAGTGGCATACTCCTTCACAGTATCCTTCAATAAAGGAGGAATGTAGCACAATATGGATGTATTAGTAGGAATGTAGCACAATATGGATGTAAAAGCAGTTATAATTATATAATTATGTGACAATAAAATTTGTTTTGGCTAAAATCAACAAATAATCGTGATAATTAATCGTGATCTCAATATTGATCAAAATAATCGTGATTATCATTTTGGCCATAATCGTGCAGCCCTACTCACAAGAGAGTATGCCCCACTGGACTAACCTGATTCAGAGAGTTCCTCCTCTGCGGGTAAGAACCGGGCATTGCCAGAGAAAGGCTGTGGTGCATCTTCCCCATTGTCCTCATACACATTGGACCACTTTATTGCCATGTCCATGCCTGGGGGAGCCCCCTTCTTCTTCTCTGGCTCCGTGGTGTAGCTCTCAGGAGGGGGTACAGCATTTGTCTTCCATGGCTTAAACTCTCTGGCAGGCTTCAAGTAACAGAGAAAAGCAGGATGTGGAAAACTGGCTCAGAGAAAGTAACAAAGGAAAAGTTCAGAAAACACCTAAAGCCTCCCACAAATGAGCTGTAACCTCTGTAGTCTTAGGAAAAATTGCAGAGTTTACATAAATGCTTCAACTCCTTCCCCTACATAAGGAGTATAAAAGTAGCCTATTAAAGTGATGGTTCGGAGTAATTCACCCTAGGGTCCTTTGCACCATGACCTCGAGCCAAACACGCACCCAGAAGCTTTTTTCACCTGGGTCGAACATTGGGAGAGTTAGCTAGAGTAGCGTTATCAGCTGAATAGCTTAGCGCAGGGGCTAATGGACCCACGTTTGTATCTTGTAAGTTACCCCACTAATAATGCCCGAAATGATACCAAACGTCTACAAGTAGTACAAATAGGTTATGCTCTCATAAACGATGGATTGGAAAGTTTGTAAGTACACCAGAAGTTTATGAACACTTGCCTGCTCTCTTCAGCTCTCTGTTGCTGCTGCTGCTGCTACCTGCAGTTAGACGAGTGCTTAGGGCCGGCCGTCGCCAAATTACTAACCGAAAAGAGATACAACAAAAATATTTATTAATTTAATGATTAAATAAGGTAATGTCTCCAAACCTACCTCAATTATTACTTGTCTCCTGCTAGTTATACTACAGCACTTACTTTAAAAAAAAGTTAAATTAAAAAATATTTTTGTTGCATCTCTCTCTTTCGGTTGTTGTAATTTGTAGACGGCCTCAAGCACTCGTCTTACAGCAGCAACAACAACAACAGCAGAGAGCAGCCAGCAGGCAAGTGTTATTTACATAAACTTCTGGTGTACTTACAAACTTTCCAATCCATCGCTTTATGAGAGCATAACCTATTTGTACTACTTGTAGACGTTTGGTATCATTTCGGGCATTATTAGTGGGGTAACTCTACAAACGTGGGTCCATTAGCCCCTGCGCTAAGCTATTCAGCTGATAACGCTACTCTAGCTAACTCTCCCAATGTTCGACCCAGGTGAAAAAAGCTTCTGGGGGGGTGTTTGGCTCGAGGTCATGGTGCAAAGGACCCTAGGGTGAATTACTCCGAACCATCACTTTAATAACAAAGAGCATGGATGGAAACAATGTGCTGACTGTGCTAGTCTGTCAAACACTGCTGAAACAATTAGTTGATAAATCAGTTAGTTATAGAGCTGGGCAATATATCAATATTATATCGATATCGTGATATGAGGCTAGGGCTGTAGTGATACACTAATCTCATGATACGACATTCAGCTCACGATACGATATATATCACGATATTCAGCCAACGATACAATTTGATACGATTCGATATAATTCGATACACTTACATCATTTTCTGAAAGATTTAAAGGGGACAGAGTGATTTTGGTGACATCTTATGAGTGTTCCATTTACTTGGATTTAATTAATTGAACTGAAAACATCAATTACACAATATATGTGTAATTGAAACTGGACAGAGAGTCTACAGCAGGGATCATCAACTACATTTTTTTCAGAATTTTTCTAAGCACTCTGGCGGCCGGACTTTCAAATAAAGAAAATAAAATTAATTTATAGCTAATATGCCTATTCTTGTTCGAAATTTTCACGTTCTTACTGAATTAATGCTTCATTTTTATTTTTTTTTACATGTATTAGTGTGAGCAAACTCCTAAAAAACATGGAAACTCCATAATGATAAACGGCTCTTTAACTAGAAAAAGATCTCAGATTAGGAGGCAGTTCACGGAGGAGTGATGGTTAAAGTCTGTGATTATGGAAACATTATTGTAGTATGCAGCATCCTGATTGGTGGAAAATGCTTGCAGAAAGAAAGGCTGTTGTCAGGTAAACGTGTCACTGTCAAAGAGGCTGAAGCAAAAAGTTGAGGTGGAAAAGCCAAAAGCCCAGCTTTAATGATGAATGGACTGATAAGCAGGCTATGCACTCGTCATGTATGCGTCATTTGCAATGAAACGATGTTGTTGCAAAATAATACAACCAGCATCATCATCATCATCATCATCACTCGAACATAACGATCGCGTCATTCACTTTCTACTCACGAAGGTTTAATTTTAGCCTATTTATAGAAAAGAGACTAGCGTGAGTTCATCTGCCCCAGCGGCCGTTGGTAACTCTGTATCGTTCCCAGTCAGGTGCTGCGTGTTTTAACGCACACACATCTCGGCTCAGCTGTATGTGTGGAGCTCGGGCATCGCTGTACAGAATCCCGGCATGTGAATAGAGATGTAAATACAGGGGGCTGGGTTTTTGCTCTAAATGCTTGAAATGATAAATAACAGAACGCATTTTTTCCTCTTTACATTTTGTGAATTCATGATTATTCTGCGGGCCATACTAAAAGCTTTGGCGGCGGGCCGCCAGTTGACGTTGGCTGCTCTACAACGACACTAGCGGCTGGCTGACCAAATCGCTCTTCCTGCAACGTGAACGGGGGTAAACACGGGGGATTTGAATGGGACTTATGTATCGATACTCGCGGCTTAAAATCGATACTTTCTTGGGGGAGAAAATATCGATTTATATCGCAGAATCGATAAAATTGCTCAGCCTTATATGAGACTAGATGTTGTCTTAGATTTGGGATATCGTCATATCGTAATATGGCTTAAGTGTTGTCTTTTACTGGTTTTAAAGGCTGCATTACAGTAGCCTAAATCTACTTTTCTGAACTTACCAGACTGTAATTATTTGCCTTTACCTATCTCATTGTGTATATATTTTGTGAAAGCACCAATAGTCAACACTACAATATCGTTGCGGTATCGATATCGAGGGATTTGGTCAAAAATATCGTGATATTTGATTTTGTCCATATCGCTCAGCCCTGGTCAGTTATGATAATCGATTCACAGTTTGTGAATACGGACTGTGAGCATTTCTTTTTGGATTGAGCGTTGTTGATACTTTCAAGGTATTTATAGCACCTCAACCTGCTTTAAAATAATAATAAACAAAGACATGATGTAAATCTCAATATGGGACCTTTACGTTTTACGTGTACAAGCGTGAATATCCTTAAAATATAATCAGCTCTGCCTGAAATTAGGTAGCTATTACATAATCAACTAAGGTGTAATGTTAACATAGAAACACAGGTTAACGTTAACTATCTAACGTATAGCTATCTCTATCCAAGTTGTATTTGTACCTCTTCCGGAGCTTTGACCGTGAGACTCTCCCAGTCTATCTGCTTATTCAGCGGGTTGTAGAGAAAAGCGGGCTTGGACACGGAGCCGAAGAGCTCGTGAGGTTTGGGTAACGGTGCTCCACCGGCGGCTCGTTTGGTCCCTTGTTGGGAGGACTGAGCCCCGTTTCCCGGACCGTCTGTCCCCTGTTTCTTCTTTCGACTATCTTCGTCCTGGTCGGAGTCGCTACCATCGCTGCTGTCGCTCAAATCGTCGTAGCTCGAAAAGAAGCCCAGGCCCGACTTCTTTTCTTCTGTCATTTTGCAGGAGTTACTGACTTTCTATTAAATAACAACCTGTTAATGTAAAAACAATGTAAAAAGACGAGGATAAAGCTATAGTGTTTGATTTGTACCTGTAAGCTCTACTCCATTTTGAATCAACCTCCAAAATAGTCGTAAAGCTTTTAGACAGTGTCGTGACGACTGTCGCAACGTTTTTATTAAAGGAGCAGACAAAAACAAAACAACACTGTAGGCTACTGCGGGCATTGGACTTCATGTAATTTTGACAACATGTAACCGGCAACGGTTAGAATAAACACATGTCATTGTCATGTAATTTGCATTGTAAAAATTTTTTTTGCAAACAGCCACTTGGTCTGTTTGTTATATTTTTTTTTCACATTTTCTTAACTTAAAAAAAATATTTTATAGGCTATCTCTTGACTTTTTCACTGTGTTTATTATATGCACCAAATTACCAAGACAAATTCCTTGTATTTGCAAACTTACTTAGTAATAAAACGGATTCTGGTCAGTGTCAATTATATTAAAATTGCAAATTTATATCACAATTCATTGAAATCGTTAATTATACTTCAAAAAAGAGCAATAAGAATAATTCATAACACTGGATATTTGGAACACACCAATTCACTATTTTCACAGTCTAAAGTATTAAAATTACTTGACCTAGTTGAATTTCAAAAAGCTGTAATTATGTTCAAGGCGAGAAACAATTTATTGCCTGGCAACATACAGAAAAGATTTTCTGAAAGAGAGGGGGGCTACGACTTAAGGGGAAAGTCAAATTTTACGACTCCCAGTTTTTGCACTACAAGGAAAAGTTTCTGTTTATCTGTCAGTGGCACGAAATTGTGGAATAAGTAATGAATTAAAGCAATGTCCAAACATATTCCAATTCAAAAAGATGTTGAAAGAAATTATATTCCAGAGGTACAGATAAACACAGTGCAATTAATTAATAACCTGGGCTTAGATTGAACAATTTGTAGTATGTGTATAATTATTGTGGTGTATGGGTAAATATATGAATGTGAATATAATTTCTGAATATATATTTTCATTGCTACAGATTTATTATATCTGTTGACTTAGTGTTTTGTAGCTAATTCATTTAATAGGAAAGAAAGGGTATAAAGGGGTAGGACTACATAAGTTTTACTTCTTCCTACTTCTTTTTGAATGTGTAAATAGAGGTCTTTAAGTACTGAAAATTATGGAGTTTTATTTTTTAACAGTTTTTTTATATTACTATTTTTTTCGGATGTTTTATTTTATTTACATGTTTAAAATAAAAGATATAAATAAATAAATAAATGATCAGGCTATATAGAGATATTACAAAAAAACTTGGTAATGAGACTTGGCCTGCAGCCATGCTTCAGTTGTAGCCCAAAATAGCCTCCAGATTTCATTGTTAAACGTTTGCATTTATTTTAAGTTTGAACTGATGTTAAAAAGAAATGAAATTACACTTTCATGGCCTTGATCGTTGCATAACCCAGTAATCGTTTTGGGAGAGATTGGGGTTACACATTCTGATATTATAGACTGGAATCTCTGTCTGACTCATTAACTGTTGGACAGAATTTTATAGAGGCCCCACAAATGCACCTTGATTAATTACTTGATTAAGTAATTCTCTCCAGATGTTTATCTCTGGTTATGGACGATGTAATCATTCTTATAGAAACATTTGACTATAGGCTATTGTTACTTCTGATCTTCACTGTGAGCATGTGATACATGGTCAGATTAATAAGCAGTTAAACACACACTCAATATCAAAGATAAAGATATCCAGACATTTAAAGCTGTAATGCGTTGATATCTTAAATGAAAAAGCTTAAATTTGTTATTTTTCCTTTTAGGTTGCAGCAAAATCCAGATAATGACACTAATTGTGGTTATACACACATGTTTTTAATATTATTGTTGCGAAGCAAACTCCCACACGCTGTCTAACTTGCAAAAAGCATATAAGGTTTAATAGTAGGCAACTTTTTGGTACTAGACCATCTTCAGGCAAATGGTGTTACATCCTGAGAAGCCATCTTTTGTAGGAGGTGATTGTTTTTTGTGCACCAATCAACAACTTCCACATGAAATCAGAGAAGTACATAACAGTCAATCACATATCCATTACTATAGATAGAGCTTAAACTTCAATACAACCCATCTATAGTAACCATGATAATACATAGTATGTCATACCAGAGCAATCTTTAGCATATGGATGTTGATTTCTATATAAAGGAATCCACAAAACAAATTATGTAGAGCATTGATATTCAGGCATATTTCCAAAACCTGCAGGTACCTGCACGAAAAATATCAAAATAAACACAACAAGAGTCCTCACAAAAAATCATCAAAGGGCAATAACGTCATTCTTTACATTACTTTTTGTGTTAAATCACATAAAATGTATTGTGAAATAGAAAAAGAGAAAAAGTCAACATAATAAACATTGTTTACAAGAGTCCACACCATCATGCAAGTAAAAATCGAATTTAATCTTGTTGAAAGTTTCATATTCTGATGAATATAAACATTTTCAAATACTTTACATATCCTACACTTTGTAGCTACCACGTGAGACTATGTAAGAAACAGAGGATATAAGCTGTCTTGCCTATCAGGCGATCACAAGATGAACGACCAGGAAGGAGGATCATTAGGGAAATCCTTCAACAGTCACCGTAAACAGCTGCAGGGCTTTAAAGTACAATTAAGTGATCAAAATCTGGCAACAAAAAATTACCTTACTGATCGTATTCCTCTTCCTCCTGAGTGTGTTTTGAAGTTACAACACTACAACAAAACAATCAACAATCAGTTATATCAACTGATTAATACAGACATCTTTTATAATGTTATCAGAGCTAAGTGTGCTTCTAGAATCAGTTCAAATGGGCATAGGCCTACATAAATGGTTATTTAATTAAATAATTAATTAATTAATTAATTAATTAATTATTACTGCCAGAAAATAGTGGGCTTAGCAAACCAGTATTTTTTCATTTTGGCACCATAATCAGGTAGTGTGTCGGCACTACACCATAAAAGAAGAGCAGGATGTTTGAAGTTTTTGAAGGAAACTGAAGTGAGCAAAGTCATTAACATGTATTGACCACTAGAGTGCAGTACAGTCACACCAATGAGACAATGACACACCCCCCCCCCCCAAAAAAAAAAAAAAAGTAGTGAGGAACTGAGCGCGACTGACAACTCTGCAATGGCCTGGATCACTGTCCACTCTGGTTTGCAACTCAATAAAACTGTAGGAGCATGAGCTTTCATAACAAATACATAATCACATATTCACTTGAAGGTGTTCATCAAGTGAAGATTCTCTGTTTGTTCCAATTACTTCAAAACACTAAGGAGGGTCCATCACCTCTTCTCGGTCACATCACTTCTTCTGATGATTTAGAGCGGTTTTCTTGGGTTTTCTAAAGTCTGCTAGACTTAGAGGTGCCAGTCTTTGCCATATTTGCATATGTTGCATATAAAAGGCGCAGTTTAGACAAGTAAACATAAATCTACAATATACTGCTCACCATAGTTCTCTCCATTCCACCTTTCTCTTCATCTACCTCCTCTCCATGCTCAATAATAACAATATATATGCTTAACATTAGATGTTTTGCAGTTTTAGGTGAGCTGGAGGTCAGATCTGCACAGAGATTTGCTGAAGGTGCAGTCCGAATAGATCCTGAAAGTAAAAATGTCACATGTTCGTCGTTGTGATTGATTCTTTTACATTTTCTTTTTTGGCTTTATCTTAAGACCATTGTGCTGTCTTCCTTAGTAAATGTAGTAGCAGGAGCACCAGCAGTGGCAGTGTTATAGTAGTACTGCCATTAGCACTATCAGGGGGATTAGTATGATTTGATATATTTCATGTGATTACAACTTCTATTTATTCCCAGTGGAGTTTTTAAACTGATCATATGTTTATTGGCAACTAATGAAACTGTGTCAAGTTGAGTTCTCTGAGCAAGCCAAAGCCTGGCAGGTGATAAACACAAATATTCTTTTGACAGAAAATAATCCACTGAAATAAGGGGTTACAGTTTTAGGCTTTAAGGAAGAGAAAGAATGTTGAACCTGTTAAATTTGCACAGCAAAGTTACATTTTATTAATTTATTTTACAATTTTAAGGAATGGTAAGAGGTTATTTCCTTGTTTTCAGTGTTTTTTCCTCTTACGAGTCCCATATCCTGGGACACCCTGAGACTCCATTTCCCCCCATATCAGCTGACGATTTTCTGATGAACGAATGTTGTTTTTCTAATCATATTCTTGGCTTCCGGCTGTCTCAGGGATGCAATACTTTGAGAAACAAAGACGATGCATCCTGCAGGACGGATACTGTCCTATAGCTGGTATAATTGGCTCTTTCTTTGGCTTACTTTTTTCTCTCCAATCTCCACAGAGCCTGACCATGATGTGAGAAATTCCCCATGGAGGTGAAAAGCCACACCTCTCCATGTCTCTGTTTAATCTAACCGTTCATAATATCTTGAATGTCTTAATAATTTCCACTGACTTAGCTCACGTGAGGACACATCTGTGAAATCAGTGGGTGGTTTACTCAGTATTAGCAAATAGTGGGCAGATGTTTTCTCTCTCTCTCTCTCTCTCTCTCTCTCTCTCTCTCTCTCTCTCTCTCTCTTTTTTAACTGTTCTACAATTAAGAGAGAAAGAGATTTATGTTAATTTAGGGACTTTTTCCTCAAATTAATCCGAAATTAGCTGGCCAAAGTCATTAGAAAATATCTCCTCATAGGTTTTATGTCTTCACCTGCGTGTGCTCTCCTAGGAAGGCACATCGGGTGAAGCTGAGCATTTTGAAACTTGATTGTTAAAATCCTGTTTACATTTCAGATAATTAACCCACAGTCCATCTTGAAGTTGCCAGCAACACCTGGAGAATGAAAAAAGGGGTTTGCTGATGTGCTCGTAAAACCCAGATGAAAGTTTTAACTCTTTTTTTCACCAACAGATAACAATGTATGCCGGACATCTTTCTGATATTATGTTGCAGCCCCCTTTGGCACAGTCCAGCTGTTTTCTCCAAGGTCTAATCTTGTCTACTTCTTTTTATCTGCAAATCATTGTTTGTGATTGGTTATATACTTGGTAACGGATATTGAGAAGTAATTCCCTTTAATAATTTTAGTCTTAATCACTGCTTTTCACTTTAATTTGCTCATATTAATGTAAACTAGAAGAGATGCAACAGTCAAAGTACTTGCAACCTATGGCTGATGCCACTGAGGTGACCTTTGACCTCAAGCTCTGTTGATGTAGTGGAACGACACAGGAGGTAGTGACCTTAAAAAGGTTCAGAAGAGCACAGACAGGCTGATGTCAAGATCATTGCCTATATTTAGTGAACATGGACATGGTATGTCTTTATATTTGGGGGGTTGTTTTTGTTTTTTTGAGAAGTCTGGCCCAACCAGCATTTCTATAAATGCTATTATAATCCACTACACTGAAGTCTGTAACACCCTAGAGCTGCTTACTCACTAAAAAGTGGAGAACTATACTTTAAGCTGAATGCTTGTTTGAACTATAAAAATACATTGTAACAACCCTTGACTTCCTCCCTTTATTTCTAAGTAACTAGGCCTTTTTACATGAAGAATATTTATTTTATCTATGTATATATTTTTTCTATGTAAATCAGGCCCCTCTCCTGATTGTCTAGTCTGCTTAAATAAAACAAACATATACATTTCAATAACATTTCATTTTGTATTTATTTAACCAGGATATCCTTTAACATACATAATGTATACTTAACTACACACCGTTTACATTCACATGTACCCTTACTAGACAGGACCTATAAGAAAGAGAGTAGCATTAATAGTTAAAACAGTCGCTTTCTCCATGAAAGAAACAACCAAAGTTGTTTATAGGTGATCATATCAACATCATGTATCTTTTATGTGAAAGCCTAAAAAAAGAACTCCCTAGTCTTTTGTCACTATAACAGCTAGAGTGGATTTGAGTTCTGCCTCTGCCCCTCATGGTCTAACTAGCTGGCATGATGTTCAAATAGGGAATCTGGGTTATCTGTGAATATGGGAGTGAATATTGATTCAGCTTGATGTTGTCCAGCCAGTGTTGAGAATTAAATGCATGTTATAATAAATGTAATAATGGTAACAGTCTTGTGCAATATGCAGCTTTTCTAAACCGTTCTGCTACTGAAAAAAATGAATGTCAGCCACAAATGTCAAAGCAACATCTGTGGAAATCCAATAATCATGCTCACCTTCTCTTCCAGCATTACTCTTTATATATCTATATATATGTCATCACTTCTTTTATCTTTTTTTCCATCTCCATTTCCATTTGAATCCAACAGTGTTGCGATTAACTGGAAATGGCTGAGGTGGAAATAACATGTGGTGTCATGACTGCTCCCAGAGAGACTCAGCGGCAGTCAAGAGGCGGCAATCATGTTAAAACATGCATTTTTGTATTCATACATGGTGCGTGTACACGTATTAGTGAAATGTGCAAATTCACTACCTCACGTTGTCTTATAGATTGTATCCATTGTGTACTTCATCCTCTCTACTTTCTTTGGATTCCTACTTTATTTATCAGGAAAAAGTATGCATCCACTGCCCCTTCATACCACACAGACACATGCACACATAACCTCCACCACTGTGTTTTCTCTGGTCATTTAATTTTAAACCTGAGAGGTGGCATTCTTTAGCTCATTACAACAACTTGAGGCTCTGTTTGCACCGCGGCCTGTCGGGGCTCGTGGCTGGAGGCCGGAATGGGATCCAACTGAGGTGGCACGATGAGAGAAAGTGAGAGAAAAACAAAGAGGGAAGAGATGAGGGGGTCTGGGAGAAGGTGTGGGAGATCTGGGTCAAAAGGACAGTTTGCAGGGCGAGTGGGGTGGGATGTGGTGTGGGCAGGGGTGGGTGTTGGGGGTGATCATCCCCATCACATGTTCCACGGTGTCCTGCAGTGTGGATGGCTGTGGGCTAAGCACACACAGCACACTCAACCCCATGCCCTTCCTGATGCTTTGATTTTCACCGCTCTCGGTCCTCTACAAACCAACACAACATGCCCATACAGACATCACACACACACACACACACACACACACACACACACACACACACACACACACACACACACACACACACACACACACACACACACACACACACACACACACACACACTTTGAGTTCTTGACTGCACTCTGATCAGATCCATTCATACAAAAGCACAAGTTTAAGAGAGATAGTCAGGGAGTTTGTGAGTAGCAGGTCTTCTTTTTCCACTGCTTTACAGTTTATAATGGAACGTCAGAATGATAAATGATTACTGTATGAGGTAACCACATTGTTTTTGATTATGGGTCTTCTTTTTCTCCATGTTCAACTATGTGAAGACACGCAGGGAAAAACAGCCATATTCACTACCTCACTAAACCTCCCGGTCCCAAACACGTAACATTTCAGCAGCTTGTTAACTTTTATAAAATGTCTGTCGATCCTTGCTTTGGCTCTTTTGGAGGCTTTGATGTAATGGTGGTGCCATCCGTTCCAATTTCAAAACATGCAGGGAAAAACAGCCAACCACAACTAAGCCTCCCGGTCCCAAACATGTAACATTTCAGCAGCTTGTTAACTTTTATAAAATGTCTGTCCATCCTTGTTTTGGCTCTTTTGGATGCTTTGATGTAATGGTGGTGCCATCCGTTCCAATTTCAAATCCTTATTTTCAGATGATCTGTCTGCAGCCTGTGGCAATGCATATTACGCTAACATCTTTTGGCTCTTGGCTATCCATTTTCCTTGTAAAGATCTTAATGGTTGACCAATTGTGTGGTCTCAAGTTCTCCTGAAAACATGTAACGTATGTTTAGTTTTCTCTTCCAGATGAATATTTTTCAATGTAAAAGCAGTGTTAAGATGCTTTGTTAAAAGCTACACTTGCTTTTTAACAGGCCCTACTCAAAATCTAACATTTGCTTTAATACTTCATCAAATAGTTGTCAAATCCCTTCTTGTCTATGCTTGACAGACAAGAGAGAGAATTACACAGGACCTGAAGGGGCGCAAAAATAAACAGAGACAGGCAAGAGTGCTTCTATGATCTTGCAGATGAAATTCAAGGCTGTCTGCAAAACAGATTGGTCACTGTGTGAAAAAGACTCCCTGTCTGCATGTTCTGCACATGTCACAGAAGAATGCTTTGAGCCGAGGCCAGCAACATCTACTTTTCGAAAACATAATTCAACTGACCCAAGTCAGTTTTGTCTGCCAATCATCTCTACAAACAAGAGCGGAGGATGGGGATTTTAGAGTTGAAAAGCCAGGTAGTGGATAAATATTGCCGCAGTCTATAGGGGAAGATCTTAAGCACAGAAATGCTAGAAATTATGCGTTAGCCTCGCCAATTGTTTGTACCACTTTATCAGGAAATAATGCATTACTGGACAACATGTTTGACAAAATATAAGTACATACTTTATTCACAAAACAGTGCAAAGTCAACTGTCTGGCACATAACCCCATTAAAAGCACAAGTTGTTGTTTTCAAATGGATAAGTATGGATAAAAAAATAAAAAAAGATATAACGTCTTAATTAGTGAGCTGTAGAGTTGCCAGCCTAGATGTTTCCTTTTTCTTCCTATTTTTATGCAGAGCTAAACGAATTGCCTGCTTTAACAGACAGATATAAATCTTCTTATCTAATTCTCAACAAGAATGGCTTATTTCACTAAGATGTCTAAATGTTCCTTTAAACATGAACCAGTAATTCTACTGCTTCTACAACAGCCACATACTGGCGGTATGAGAATGGCTGAAGGGTTCGCCTCGTACTGTCTGTTCTTGTGCCAGTCCTTGTCCTGCTGTAGGTCTGCTGTGTGATGGGCCGTGTAGGAAAGGGATTGGGGGCACATTTCACACCTTTGGGGCAGCTTGGTGGGGTGTTGGCAGCGGCTTGATGAACAGAGTGCACCTGGCTGGGAGTTGAGGTCCCCCAGCCTCCCTGGTACATACACGGTTTACAGATCAAAGCAGGGTAATCCCTGCTTCATCCAGTCACACACTCCTCCTCCTCCTCCCTCCTCCTCCTCCTCCTCCTCCTCCTCCTCCTCCTCCCTCCCTCCTCCTTCCGCTTTCTCCTCCATGGAGTCCTTGTAGCGTTTCATCTCCCAAACTCTTTACCCTTAGAAACTTCCTCTGCTTCTTCGTCAACCTACAAAGTGCTCTCTGCGAATACACCTCAGCCTCTCTCCCTTGCTTGCACTACCTGTTTCCCCTGATGCCCATGGTGAACCCTGAAGCTCTGGCTGTGGGATTTTCCAACTCATTAGCTCTGCTCAGTCAAGTGGAGAAGCCTGAAGATTCCTTCCAGCCAAGTTCATCAACCCAGCCAGTGGCTCCGACTGTGAGGTGATAAGAGAGAGGGGGTTCCAGCCATCGGACCCCGCAGCGACTTTGTTTAGTGTGAAATGAGATGAGGAGGAGGGGGACAAGGAGGAGCAGGAGGGCAGAAGATAGGAGTGCTAATCAAGGCCCCGCGGATGGGTTTTGATGCAGTGGGATATGGGCAGCGGGGCAGCACCACACCCCAAAGCAGTGCAGCGTGTTTAACACAGCTTAGCAGTGTAGTTACGGGAGTGTTAACGCCTGTCAGTTATACGACTGCTCCTCTTGGAAGCAGGTGTCTGTTTGACCCTGGGTTTAAAGTGCAGACGGTGTCCTGTTGACCTGGACTGTTTGAAGCAACACTCCAAGCACAGAACAACATGGAAAGAAGGGGAACTCCTTTTCACACCAACATTCTCGAAAGGTTTACTGATGACCCTAACTGTTAAAAGAATGATGGTTGCTCTCATCACAATGCATGCTCTCTCACATTTGAAGACCTTTTTATTTATTTTTTTTAACATATCTAGAAAGGCTTGCAAGGTAAATCGTTCTGAAGAAACATGGACCTGAAATCTCCTCCTAAGATGGCTGTCTATCATTCACTCAATCTTCAACCGCTTATCCGGGATTGGGTTGCGGGGACAACAGCTCCAGCAGCGGACCCCAAACTTCCCTTTCCCGGACAACATTAGCCAGCTCTGACTGGGGGATCCCGAGGCCTTCCCAGGGCAGTTTAGAGAGATAATCTCTTCACCTTCCTGGGTCTTCCCAGAGGCCTCCTCCCAGTTGGGCGTGCCTGAAACACCTCCCTGTGGCACCCAGAGGGCATCCTTTCTAGATGCGCGAACCACCTCAGCTGGCTAATTTTGACGCAAAAGAGCAGCGGCTCTACTCCGAGTTCCTCACAGATGACTGAGCTTCTCACCCTATCTCTAAGGGAGACACCAGCCACCCTCCTAAGGAAACCCATTTTAGCCGCTCGTACCCTGGATCTCGCTCTTTCGGTCATGATCCAGCCTTCATGACCATAGGTGAAGGTAGGAACAAATACTGCCCGGTAGATCGGGGGCTTTGCTTTCCTGCTCAGCTCTCTTTTTGTCACAATGGTGCGGTAAAGCAAATTCAATAGCGCCCCCGCTGCTCCAATTCTCCGGCCAATCTACCACTCCATTGTCCCCTCACTCACGAACAAGACCCCACAGCAGTTGAACTTCTTCGTGCGGGTAAGGACTCATTCCCTACCCTGAGTAGGCACTCCATCGGTTTCCTGCTGAGAACCATGGCCTCCGATTTAAAAGGCGCTGATCCTCATCCCAGCCGCTTCACACTCGGCTGCAAAATGATCCAGTGAGTGCTGAAGTTCACGGACCGATAATGCCATCAGGACCACATCATCTGCAAAAAGCAGCAGAGCAACGAAGAAGGAAGAGAAGCTAGTTATAGATCAAACTTTTGCCGTATCCGGTCGGCAAAACTCCGAACACATCTTCCTTTTTTAAGAATGATTTCTGTGCCGTTCTTTGTTCTTTTCTCAAAGAAAAGCTTAACTCCAAGTCTTCCAGGAGACCGCTGTTCCCAGCAGCAGCAGCAGCAGCCATAAGCCCGCCCACCGACTCTATACACGATGTGATTGGCCTGACCAGAGTTTGACCCCACTGGCTGCAAAATAATTTTACTGCCGCTAGGGTGCGTCTAGATTTCTAGGCTAACAGATCAGTGGATGATGAAGCAACAAGTCTTCCAAAATTCATTATTACAACACCAATTTATGTTATTATTTTTATTAAAGATTCATTAATTCACCATTTTGGCCACTTTTTTGACAGCACAACACTAACTTTATGGTGGGTGTCCATATATGCATTGTTTTCACGGATGGGATCACCCCGCTTCCCAGCATTGCACGATGGTGAGCTTGCCACCAGTTTCTCTTCACTGACCACTGACAAGCAAAGAAAACTCCTACATGCTCCTACAACCACGATGGCTGAATTCAACTTCATGCAAAATTCAACTTTATGCAAATGAGGAGTGGGCCACTCTACGCCCCGCTTCTCCAACGTCCCCGCGACACTACCAGAATGCATTGCAGAGCTGCTCTCATATCAATGAATGGGAAGCGGGGAAATGGTGCTGACAATGGACACACGCCATTATACAGTTATTATAGTGAACATGTTAGCAAACAGTTGTCTATTACACATTCAACAGACACAGAGCAACATTAGCAGCCATTTTGAGTTGTGTTTCTGGTCACCTGACAAATGTAAGTCCAATACTCACTTTTCATTTACCTCTGTTTTTGGTCTCTACCAACTCTGAAATTTCTGGTTATTATGCTGCTAAAGGCTCCACTATGTTTGCTAGCTAGACGCTAACTTTGTCTGTCTGCTGTTTGACACTGAGCAGGTGCAATGGGTTAACCTGACCTTTTTCCTGTTGCTTCCTGCTGCAGCTGGACACGTGGTTGATGAGAGGAATGAGAGTAAACTAAAACAGTAAAGTTGCAACCAAAACAATGAGCTAAAAGTCACTTGATTCCCCTTTAGGTTTGTCACTACGAGTAAGCCCCTTCACATCAAAAGTCGTAATTTTTTTCATTGTTAAAACAAAAAATATCGATTAGTGTCGCTCAGTGATGCCACGTAACGCGTTACTTGTAACGCGTTACTCTAATCTGACCACTTTTTTCAGTAACGAGTAATCTAACGCGTTACTATTTCCAAACCAGTAATCAGATTAAAGTTGTAATAACTAATAAAGTAACTTGTAATCTAACTTCGTTACTTTTAAAATCAAGTAATCTGTAAAGTAACTAAATTACTTTTTATATCAAGTAATCTGTAAAGTAACTAAGTTACTTTTTCAAAGTAACTGTGGCAACACTGGTGTCGCTTTAAGGTTTGGTTATGTAACTAATTTGGTTAAGCTTAGGGAAAGAGTAACAATATTTGAACAAATGGCCAATGCTCTCATGCAGGAGTGGTTTGAGTGGTTTCTATTTGGGGAGTGGTTTTTGCTGTAAAACTGGGTCACCATTAGAATCTATTGTAACTTTTGGAAATAAAATAACGCTATGTTTAGTGCAAGCTTCAAACATTTCAGAGCCACCTTACAAGACAATGGGAAGTGAGTATTTGATACTCAAAATATATTCTTTAAAGTATACAGGGGCAAAGGAGTGCAGATCTTTAGGTCTCTCATTTTTCATTCATGATTTAAAATGTAGAGTTTTATGCTTATGTCTGGATATTATGTACTTTAAGGCTGCAGGACGACAGAGGTCAATCACACACACACTTCTGTTTGGTGAGTAGATTCACAGGGTCCCTCTGTTGGACATTTACAGGAAGAACTCAGAACAGCCTGTCAGACACACCCTGTTACCAGAAGACATGGTCCAGCACCCATGTTACTGCGCAGTAGAAACCTCACAGGTCAGTAAAGCTACTGTACAGCAGGAATGTAATGGGCTAGATGTAAGTATTTGAGCTGCTATATTAGATTCCACACAGTTTTAATGATTTAACAACAAAGCTCTGCCTTTTTCCAGGCATTCCTTGAGCCTTGCCACCTGCACTCAGATCAGACCTGAATACAAGTAGAGTTTAAATAGCAGGAGTGATGGGAGAAATGGGCCAAGGTGCTGAAAAGAAAATATCTTCCTCCTAATGGGAATACTTACCAGTTTCCTGCTTTGTTTTACCCATTTCTGGACTCTTACATCCAATGCTGTTCACAAATGTGCACCTTATTTGTCTTGGCACTGGAGCCATTTTTGTTCGAGAAAGAAAAACAGGCGAACAACAGGGCTTATACAGATATAGCTCTGTGAAAGGGGAAGATCAAGTGTCCGTGTCTCCATGCTGTAAATAAATGCAAAGGAATTAGAGTTGACAAGCAGCCGGAGTCTCTGGAATGACAGCATGGTTATTTAGCTCTGAAACACCACAAGCAAAGCCCAACACACAAATGAAAATGATAAGAAAACTGGCACAGATCATAAAATGAATGGCAGGATTTTTTTTTCAATTTGCATCAAGTAACAACTTTATAGAGAGAGCCATCTTGTTTCATTTAGGTGCATTCCCTACAATTTAGCATTTGTTTTCCTTTGAGTTGTCCAGAGGAGAATGTAGTCAGTGTGTAAACTCACCAGCATGCACTTCACAGAACATGCGGACCACAGATAATAGCTGGATGCTTTTATCCACTGTTTCTTTTGTTCTTTTACTCACACCACAGGCTACTTATTCAGAGGAAATTGTTCACAGATCTAAACTCGATCACTGTCTTGAGGTTTCTTTCCATTTAATTCCCTTTTGGACTTTGTCAATGACTTCATGTTGTTTTGCCTTTATTTTGACATTTCTTTCTCTTTCTGGGAAGAGTTGGACTTTCTGAGCTTGATGATTTTTTCATCTTTAAGTGATTGTGATTACGTTTCCAGTGTTACATTTGAAAAACTCGCAATGTTGGTGAATTTGATGTTTTAACTCAGTTAGTGTACTGTTTATTGTTGATTTTGATACTTTTGCTAACTTTAGACTTAAAGGAACAGTTTTGGGAAATGTGCTTGGTCTTGCCGAAAATAATATAAGAAGATTGATACCACTCTCACCTTTGTATTCTTAATATGAGACTGCAGCCAGGAGACAGTTAGCTTAGCATGAACTTATTTACCTTTGGACATTCAGGCTAGCTGTTTCCCCTTGCTTTCAGTCCTTATGCTAAGCTAAGCTAAGCACCTCCTGGATTTAGCATCAAACATAAAATACCTTTTCAAAACCCGCTGGGTAATCTGTAAATGGATTGTTTTAACTAACTTTATACATAAAGGAACAGTTTTGGGAAATTTCCTTGTTCTTGCTGAAAACTATATAAGAAGAAGATTGATACCACTCTCAACTTGTATGCTTAATATGAGGCTGCAGCCAGGAGACGGTTAGCTTAGCATGAACTTCTTTACCTTTGGACATTCAGGCTAACTGTTTCCCCTCGCTTTCAGTCCTTATGCTAAGCTAAGCTAACCACCTCCTGGATTTAGCATCAAACATATAATACCTTTTCAAAACCCACTGGATAACCTGAAAATGGATTGTTATCAAGCTAAAAGCAAAAACATACTTCTTAATTCCACAAAAGTTTATTTCCAACCAGATCTTAAGATTTCTTATGATTAGCAAACATGTTGGAATAAAGTAAAGTTAAATCAAAACCTCTTGGGATGCCAGGTAGGTAAAATATTTTGAGACATATTCAAATATTCAGTAATTCCTTTGTTTCTGTCGATAACTAACAACTACAAGAAAAAAGGTCTTCAATTTCCATCCCAAAAAGTAAATTATAGAGTCAAAAATGATTTTTGTTACATTTAACTTACATGGGCTAACACACGTATTATTAAAAAAAGAAAACATAATAAATGTCATAATAATTCTGTTTTTCAAGCACTAATAATATACATACTACCTTTTTGGCTCTCAACTGCCAGCCCATTTATTCATACTAAAGATGTTAAAAACATGTCCTGAATATACAGCTTAATTTTTTTAAAAGGCTCATTCATTTGCTTAAACCGCTGGGCACTGTAGTTTTGGCAAACAATACTCAAACAGAAATAAAAACTTTCAGCTGCAGATTAATACATATTTGGTGCTGTACTGTATGTTTTGGTACTTTATCTTAAGTATCTTATCTGAGAACCCTGACCGGGCTTTCGGTGACTCGGTGGCCTCGACTCTGAGGACCCCCTGTTGAAGATCCCTGATTTAGGTTCATTGAGAAAACCTATGAATGGAGTTCTTTGAGCCAGTTAACGCACACTGCAGGACATTCTAAATCTAATGTCTTTTTTAATCCAAGAAGTGACCTAAGAATTTGCTCATGTCTATGTAATACTGCTGGCAGCCTGGACAGCATACACATATGAAGTAATGATGATGCAGTCTTTTGCTGCGGGCCAGCCACACCAAACCTGGCTGTAGCGCTGATAGAAAACACATGAGGTAGTGGTGATTGCCCATCTGTGTCTGGAGCCTGGCATTTTAACCTGTGTTCTGGCTGACAGGTGGCACTGCTTCGCCCCAGCGAACACAGAGACCTGGGCTATTTTTTGCCTCGGTGAGAGGAGATGGTGACACTGGGCAGCTGATGGAAAGACGTGTCCGAGATTAAACTAGTCCTGATATGCAGGGAACAATACAGATATGCGTTTTGCACCTAAAGCAGCTATTTTCAATATTTTTATAATAACAATATATCTAATGACTATGTGAAAGGTGTCATGCAAAGTGACAAACCAACAGATAATTATCACCTGACCCTGCAATTTCCTAGCCTAGAAATCTAGACGCACCCTAGCGGCAGGGAATTTAATTTGCAGCCAGGGGGGTCGGTCTAGGCACTCTCCCTTGGCTTGCGAGCTGGAAAAACCAAACTCTGGTCAGGCCAATCACATCGTGTATAGAGTCGGTAGGCGGGCTTATGGCTGCTGCTGCTGGGAACAGCGGTCTTCTGGAAGACTTGGAGTTAAGCTTTTCTTTGAGAAAAGAACAAAGAACGGCACTGAAATCATTCTTAAAAAAGGAAGATGTGTTCGGAGTTTTGCCGACTGGATACGGCAAAAGTTTAATCTATAACTAGCTTCTCTTCCTTCTTCGTTGCTCTGCCTGGTTGTAGCGCTATCCTATTGCGTGCAGAGGGAATTTGAAAGACAACCGTTTATCCCACCCCTCGGATTAACAACTACCAATAATGAGTTCCCAGACCCAACATCTTGATGTGGGTCTGGCTTGTCAGGCTGGTAGTTTCCCTCAGCTCTACAGAGTGGTTTGGCATCTTTCAGCTCATTTTTTTGTTTTGTTTTGAGGTTTTCTTTTTGTCTCTTATAGTATTGAACAATTGGTCTGTTTACTACCAGTCCATCACCAAATAACAGACAACTTAGCGACTAGCTGGAGAACATAGTTAAGAATTCAGCAGCTACGAGCCAGATTTTGTGGAGACAAATCTGACAGATGGTAAAAAAAGAAATAAAATACTTCCAAATAAATGCTAATCTTGATCTGAATCTGCTGGTCGTGCATGTTCACCATATCAACTTAAATGGTTATGATATTAGTGTTGTGCTAGTCTCGCTTTGCCAGACCATCCACACATTGCGGAGCAGAGGAGGGTCTGGCTACTCCACACAGCATTCCGGGATGGGAGAAAAACGTGCTCTGGTTTATTGGCATTTCTTTAAAGGGGTGATAGAATGATTATATAGGGTATTTCACACTGTTCCTTAAGGTCTCCTAATAGGGTATGCAACATTGGTTGGGATGAAAATTTCCCAGTTGATATTCTTTGGGCCCTTATGCATCCCTGTGGAATGTCTCTATTTGGAATGACAGCTTTTCTTCCAAATATGGTATGCTCATGAATATTTAGATGAGCTGCGTGCTGATTGGTTGAGGAACCACATACACATACATTGGTGACGAGACAGCAGGTCTCATATTTCAGACACTGCAACGTTATACATTGTTTGTCTGCTATTTCGTTATTAAATTCACTTCTGAGACTTTTTTATGCGAGAAATCAACTATATAAAGCTCAAATATGGGCCGTTTTATGAAGATTGATGGCTAATTGCAAATTTGGTAAGACGTGTTTGACTTCAGGAGCTCCAGACAGTCTGACGAGAAAGCGGGAACTTGCTGGGTTCCATACCCAGTGGAAAGTCACCGTTTCTGGGTTACTGGACTACTGGGGCTCGGGGCTCCTCCTTAGGAGGAGCTGCTAGCTAGGCTATGTGTCCCATTTAATCCTAGGTGAAAAGATCGGCGCTACAATTTTGGCATAACTATAGTATATTTACACTTTGAATTTTGTCACAGCATGTATATCACAGCTCTCTAAGGTCTTACAAAGCTTAGCTAACACTTGTCTGATTTTGATTTAATGCATTTTTGTGAATTTTAGAGGTCATTTTAGGAGGAGGCAAGTTAGCTCTCATTGATTGAGCTCCATCCAGCTCACTCACGGACAAGAGGCGTTTATTTCACGATCGTTTGTTTAAATAACTCAACACACATACCATTATAAGATTAACTGGAACCTGTGGTAAGAGATTGTGGGCGTAACAAGCTCGCTGACCGCGCTCTCACTCACACACACCGGCCATTTAGCAGAAAGAGGGGAGCTGCAGGCCCTGGAGCTCTGTCAGGGCAGCGGCGTTTGGTAGTCCAGTAACCCAGAAACGGTGACTTTGCGCGGGTATCAAGCAACGCGCGCTGTCGACCGTGACAGAGCTCCATCTAGCTCACAGTAGGCCGAGGTCTGTGAAGGACAGGCCGGGCGGCAATTTCTGAGATCTGCTGGGCCTATTCAGAAGACTACCTGATCTCAGATCAGTGGTGTAGACTATGTAAATGTTGGGTCGTGACAAAGATAGAGACCAGAGCCAAATAGGGAGGAGCCACCGAGTTGACGTCAACTCGGTGGCTCGTTGAGATTTGCCCATTTTCAGAGGCAGTTTGCAAATTGTGAGATTTGCAGAGGAAAGAGGTGTCAATGGGATTTTGAGGTTCTATGTATGTCCTATTTACCCACCAAACTGTCATTCAACTATGACAAGGTAAAATTGGTTTTGCATATTATCACCCCTTTAAATCAATCACAATCGTCATGAGCGGCGCTGTCATGCGAGAGAAGACTCAGATTGGAAAGACAGTCTAGCTAGCTGTCTCAATTTATTTAGATCTGAGGAGCAGTCAACCATAGTCCTCATCAATCCACCGAGTAAAAAAGTGGAAGGAAACGGACATCGGCGAAAAGTCATGCATCTGGCGGATTTTCCTGTGCTGTGCATATATCTTGCTTCTGCTGCCACCAAGTGGCCACATTTTTTTTTGCTGGTTTAAAGATAAGTATTTACTAGTTTTTTTCTGACTAGTTTGGGACACACACATAGTGATCTATTGTGCCTGCCTTTTGCACATTTTTATACAAAAGCCAGCCCTTGCACAATCTGAAAATGATCTACTTTGTCCTTTTTTTGGCGACATGTTGAATGCTGTCTGCTTCTTGATCATGTCGTCTTCTTCTTCTTCTTCTTCTTCTTCTTCTTCTTCTTCTTCTTCTTCTTCTTCTTCTTCTTCTTCTTCTTCTTCTCATTTGGGGTGTTATTGTGGAAACCAGGGATCACAGCGTGTCCTCTTCTCCTGCAGCAGTAAATGTATGTTTACAACTGAAAACTGGGAACAATTTTCTGTGCAGTTGTTCCTAATCGTCAGCAGAACACATTGTTTTTGTGTTCTTGCTCTCCGAAGAAATAAATAGGAAACCTGTTTTTCATTTTTTGTGTTTGAAGTTCTGAGTGGATGCACTTGGGCTTCTCAAAGGGTCTGCACGGCTGCAGTTTCATGCACAGGTAGGAGAAGAATGGAAGACACTTTAAAAGAGGAAGAGGTAGGAGCTTTTATTTTATATTGCCTCATAGAGGCCATCCACAACTATTGAAACACAGATATGAATCATCAAAACATTCACACATGTAAAAGCCATAAATCAAGATGTTTCCCACATTCAGAGTGTTTGTTTAAATCTATTTGGAGTCACAGATGTGGAGTGTATATTAATAGAAAACCGTATTAGCTTAAAAATAGCTTCCCTTTCTGAGATTATCTGAATGTTCCCTCATATCGACTTTATGGCTAAGCAGGCCAAGTCAAAAATCAAAGAGAGTTTGTGAAGCCAAAGAAGAAGCGCTCAAGAGGCCTGGGATGTTTCTGTTCTCCAAACTTGGCAGAAGTATCACAAACCGGATGGTCCATTTTAGCAGAGCCACCATGCTCTGGTGTTGTGACAGGTGTCTGCGGTAAGGCTCCTTAGCACCTTTAAAAACATCCTGATCTCTCCCTTTGAACCTATGGGCTGACATGAGGGCAGACGAGAGGCTACTTGCAAACTCCAGTTATTTCATGATATTATTGTTTTCAGTGTAAACGGGAGGGGAAATTACCATTTACCTAGCCCCGAACCACCCTCTGCTAAAAGCCATTATGAAATGATGAATGACGGTCGACAGATGAGCAGAGAGGGCTGGACGGGGGTTGACCTGAAAGTTTAGGCGTGCCTGTGGTCAGAGCAGGCATGGGGAATATTTATAACCCTCTAAAAGAACGGGAAAGGCGGCAGCAAGACGGTGTGAAGTCTTTTCTGGGTTGGACACTTGTCACTCCCGTGAAAGATTGACATGCATTGCTGAAGCCCCGTGTCTCGGCTGCCAATACCACCAAGGTCGCTGTTGTGCAGCACTTCATTACTGTCTCCTGTTGTCGCTCTAGCACCTGTGGGATCTCTTCTGACAGCTACTCTCTGTCGGAAACTGGACCTGGCTACTACTACAAACTGTCTCCGTGTATCTCAGTGCGGCCAAGTTTAGTTTAGTGTTTGTAAATTGCACTTCAAATACTTCCAAACATTATAATATGTGTATTTGCAATGCATTGTCACAGTAACCGTTTGGCTTTTGGAGCTTTCCCAGAGTCGTACACCTTGTTTCAGTCCATGCTGAGTCAGACTTTCCCTGTTAGCTAAGACAGCACATGTGCTTGTGTCATTCCCTGATAACAAATCAAGAGGTTAAAGGAGTCGTTTGACACTGGGAAATACGCATATTTGCTTTCTTGCCAAGAATTAGATTTAGATTGATTGATTTCACTCTCATAGCTGTACTGTAAATAGGAAGTTACCACCAGCAGCTGGCTAATTTAGCATTAAGGCTGAATAGGCAGGGTTCAAAATTAGCACAATCTACTAGCCAAATGCTGTTAAAGTATGCAAGTGGCTGGTAGATTTGCTTCACTCACCATCCAAAAAGACAATGGTAATCTATTGATTGGCTGGTAAAATTTGAACATTTGGCTGGTGGACGAAAAAGTTCATTTTGAACATGGGAAACAGTTAGCCTGGCTCTGTCTAAATGTAATACAATCCACCTACCAGCACTTCTAAAGCTCACTAAACACATTATATCTTGTTTGTTTGATCTGTACAAAAAACAAAGTGCAACTATTACTGTATGCTAAGCTAAGTTAGCTGGATGCTGCCAGTAGTTTTACAGACATCTTCTCATCAATCTCTCGGCAATAAAAATAAATAATACATGTTGAACTTTTTCTTTAATTGCATTTAATCCAATAATCTAATACTGTTTACCCATGTTTTATGTAATTCGTACAGTGAATATTGAATTATACAGAGAGATGAAAGGAGATGAGAGGATATACAGTATGTCAAAACACAACTGATGAACAAATGATTTTCTTTGTAACGTTCTGAATCTCTAGCATGATTGTTCAACACTTTATGCCTGCGTAAAAGTTTATCATCATCACCGCTGGCTTCACTTTACACGGAAAATATACAGGATCAGGCATGAATTACTCGCAGCCCTAATGGTATCACTGGAGATAAGAGGGGACATGCCTTTTAAGCCATTCTCTCAACCCTCTCAAAGAAATGAAAGGGGATTTTGTATGAGGAACATTGTAGTAAGCAAGCATAAAGCCACTCTCTGTTCCACAGCCAGATCCTCAGAGAATTCACGCCAGAGGATCAGCTCCAGAGATGAAAGTGAGGTCAAGGTGGTTTTTTTTCTCCTCCTCCCTAAACCAGGCTCTCTTCTCTTCTCCTCTCCTCTCCTCTCCTCTCCTCTCCTCTCCTCTCCTCTCCTCTCCTCTCAAACTGAGAGCAGAAAGAGGTCTGAAAAATGATGGATAGATTAAGTATATGGGCCCTATCTTGCACTCAGCGCAATTGCCTTTGTACACCGACGCATGTATCATTCCTATTTTGCACCCGACGCACAGCGGACTTTTCCCTCCACAGACGCACGTCGGTAAATTAGGGAATGTGTTTGCGCTCCCGGGGGCGGTTCAGGGAAAAGAGGAGGCGTGTTCAGGCGCAAACGGTCCCAGGAAAAACCTGGTCTAAAGTCAGTGGCGCGTTATTCAGATGCTATTTTAGGGGCACATGCTTGGCCATAATGTAGCGTGTGCACAACGCACATACACTTTTGGCCCTTTGGCTTGTTATGTTTTATACAACATTTCCATGAATCATGGATTTGTTGATGACATAAACGAGGAAAAAAGAGGTAGATTCTAGCTAGAGTAGCGTTATCAGCTGAATATGCGCGTAAGCCGGATTGTATCGCTGGTTACTTCCCACTATTACAAATTATCATACGTAATTAGTTATATTTCATAAGATTGAAAAGTACAACTGTAGTTTATGTAAATAACACTTGCTCTGCTTGCTTCTGCTTTCTGCGTTGTTGTTGTTAAAGAAGCGAGTAGCTGAGGGCCGTACAATTAATCACAACACCAAAAAGAGATAACAAAAATATTTTTTAAAGTAAGTGCTGTAGTATAACTAGCAGGAGACAAGTAATAATTGAGGTAAGTTTGGAGACATTACCTTATTTAATCATTAAATTAATAAATATTTTTGTTGTATCTCTTTTCGATGTAGTCATTTGTAGACGGCCCTAAGCACTCGTCTAACTGCAGGTAGCAGCGCAGCAGCAGCAGCAACAGAGAGCTGAAGAGAGCAGGCAAGTGTTCATAAACTTCTGGTGTACTTACAAACTTTCCAATCCATCGTTTTATGAGAGCATAACCTATTTGTACTACTGTAGATGTTTGGTATCATTTCGGGCATTATTAGTGGGGTAACTTACAAGATACAAACGTGGGTCCATTAGCCCCTAAGATATTCAGCTGATAACGCTACTCTAGCTAATTCTCCCAATGTTCAACCCAGGTGAAAAAAAGCTTCTGGGGGGTGTTTGGCTCGAGGTCATGGTGCAAAGGACCCTAGGGTGAATTACTCCGAACCATCACTTTAAGGAGACGTGATGTTGAACTACGGTGGGATTGGACACTCCAGCGGAATCTGGTCCGGGAGTAATGCGCGATGTGCTCCTGGTGGAGCGGGTGGACGGAGATGGAGTGGGGGGAGGAGGAAGGGGCACAACAGGAGCAGGTGGTGCGTTTGGAGGCCCACGCTCCATGGCTGCAGCAATCCTCTCCAGACTTTAGGAGATGCGCCCGAGAGGAGCAGCAACATCGCCACCCGGTCAAGACGGGCATTTATTAGCCTACTTTGCCGCATTCCGGACAGCTCCCGCTGGCGTGCGCCAGGCAAATCCGCCGTCATAATAGCAATCCGCCATGGAACAATTGCGCCTGCTCTTAAAGGGAATGTGAGATGACGCTCTCATTGGTTTATTTCACGTTACGCCCAAACCACACCTAGCTACTTCAGACCAACCCATTTTAGATTTGCGTCGGGCGCAAGAGTCATTTATCCCGCCGTTATAATAGCAACAGCGCCCGAGATCCGCCCACTAAACTACTTGCGTTTCACGTTTGATACTTGCATTTCAGATCGTTAAAATAGGGCCCTAAAGCTGTCTTTGTCAACTATTGTCCAAGTTGAGCCAGGTTGTCTGAATTAAAACACTTCTCTTTTAACCAGCATGTGATTATTGGATTTTATACCCAATAATTATACTTTTACTACTGTTTTTGTAGCGTTTGTGCATTGTGTAACTTGTGGTATAATATGTAGCGCTGTGCCTGAGGTAAAGCTGTAAATTGAACCTGCTTTTTTAATGCAGGATCTTTCAAAAACCTGTCAGAACAAACAATGCAGATATCTTTATTAAATCCTCATAAGAAACATCACTATTATACAAACACATGACTATTCCTTTTCAAGTTCACACAGGACAAGGTCAGAAAAGCACTGAATGATATACCTACTTTTATGTGTCAGTAGCAATAGTTAATGTTGCCTTAAGCTTACTTCATCATGCTTGCAGGGTCACCATGCTGGATGTATTACTCCTCTGTGTCTGAAAACAGATGTTATTTATCCCCATCGCAAAGGAAATGCTTCAGGTTTTTGTTTAAACTGTGTTTCATCATGCCAAAAAATTACTACCAAAGAGTTAAAGGTGCAGTAGGTAAGTCTTATAAAACTAACTTTCTGACCCTATGTTCCAGTAGAACTACATGAAGCAGGTCATTAAAATCTGTTCAGATGCACCAATCAGGGCCAGGGGGGGTGTCTAACTACTTGTCAATCACTGCTCATGCACACACATTCATTCTCCCTTGTGGGGGGAGGGGCTTAGGAGACCGTTTTGTGCTTTAGCATAAAGGGGGGAGGGACTAAGAGGTTGTCGATGTTCAAATGTTTTGGCTAAGTCCTGGATCTTCGCAATCCTACCTACAGCACCTTTAAATACTCTGATTGACATGTACCCCTAAATTAAAGCTTAAGAGTTTGCATGTCCATACAGTGGAGCCACTTTCCTTAAAATTTCCTCATTTCCATCCTGCATTTATTTCATTTGGAAAATACACAATTTTCCTTTGTCCCCTTCAGTGAGAAAGACGGGAAAAAACATCAGAATACTTTGGGATGTCAGCCTGATTTAACAACAGGTTAGAGCTACCAGGGACAGACAGCAGCAAAGAAGCAGGAGTGGAACATTCACAGTATAACAAGCAAAATGTCACATTTCTTCTTTTCCTGTACTCATTTTTTACTGCCAGGCAATTGTTTACTAGCTATAGTCAAATTCAAGTACAGACACTGCACTGGTTTCCCAAGCACTGTTAATTGATGATGTTAAGGAAACCATAACCTTAAACTCACCTTAAACATGAGTAATTTATGATGCTGCAACCTGTGATTTTGGCTGCATCGGAATGCCAGGAGTTTTGAAAAGTTGACAGACGGGCTTGTTTTTGTGGGTTTGGTTGACTTCTGCTCGACATGTGCAAAACTACTTACACACGCGCACACACACACACACACAAACCCCTCCGTGGGCACAGCTGAAAAATGAGAAGTGAAGGAAAGAACACTTGATTTCAATGAAGCCACAATATAAAACTTGTTTTTTTGCACATAATGAATGATAAGAAACCTCACCAGTTTTCTTTGAATTGAATTATGTTTCAGGATACTGTTCAAATGAGCTATCAACTAACCAGGCATTGTTTCAAGAGCCATAGCTGTAAAATCCGCCCGGAGTGCTTACAAGGCTTCACAACGAAAAGCCAAACGTGAGGCAACACCTCCCTGTGCAGCATGTGTGTTCCTCCTCCGTGCCCTCTCTCCACCCCATATGACCCGCAAAGAGACTTTCACTTTCCCTGCACACTCCCAAACTTCCTCTCAGCCCAAACTCCCCCTTCACCCTGGACTCCCCTGGCCCCTCTCTCCCTTCGTTCCCATGGTCCCTTAAGCTCTGCAAACCACCTCACTGCATTCACACACACGCTCTTACATGGATCATTGTTTCAGCTATCAACTGCTCTGTATTCCACCATCTGTTCTCCCAGCTGTTGCCCACTCTCTCCCCGCTCGGCACATCCCTACGTGCTGCTGACACGCACGCAGGACAGAAATTACCATCTTGAAATTACACAGGGCCATGTCTGCTAATTAGAGACAGCGGCAGGTTTAGTGTCTAGCCAGTCTGCAGGTAGGGTCAGCTGTTAACCTGGTCACACAGACCTATTACTCTCCCTCAGGCTGATATTTGGCAGATGCTTACTGATGAGCTGTTTACCTAATGAGGCACACTTCACCAACCGTGTCTGCAGTATCATGTCAAGGAGAATGGACTTACAGTAAGCACTCAAAAGCACATTTTTATTATGTCTTCCGGCTGGTTACAAGACAATGTTTTGTTTTATGCTCTACCGACCATAGAGCCTTCCCTCCTCCTCGTCCACTTTCCTGTTGCTTTTTTTGTTTTCCACTGCGGATAGTACCCCGTTTCCCAGCTGATAGCCATAGCAACGCCACGTGAAACTGCCTTGACATCATTTTCAACGCAACACTGCTGGATGCTTTCATCAGCAACGATGTCTGCAATTTACGGCGTAGTGTATCCTACGGCGTGGTTTTGTGGGCTGCCATTTTTTAAAGTCTGGGGTGAGTTAATAAAACAATTGCTGTTGCTATGACGGTAGCTTCGCTTTTTAAAAATGGCGGGTTTTTGCAGGATATCTCCTGTGTCACGACGTTTCTCTCTGAAAAAGATTGAGTCGAGTTAAGTAGAGCTGTGCCGTACCATGCAGTGGAAAAGTTAAACGCAGAATGCGTAGGATTTGTAGGTTGCGGTTTGTAAACACGACTTTCACAGTTGTCCGCTCGCCCCGGCTCAACAAGGGTTAGGGTGCTTGCCAGCGGGTGAAAGCCAATCCCAGATTCACTCTCATTCTGCAACTAGCTTTGTTCTGCCACGCTATATTTGCGTTTATTCTGCACTGTGTCCGCCATTTTTGTAGCCTACTCTTGGATGCATGCTTTCAATCAGGCATCTGGTCACGTATTTATCGAGGTCGACACCCAGAAACGTCCCCAACTACAAAATAAAATAAGAAAATACAGGCAGAGGGCAGGGTCTCTGCAGATACAGACACTGACCTACACTTCTAGTGGGTCATACGTGTGATGAATGAGAGGGATTCTTTTTAGTCTATACATTTTTTTAGGAAAATGTTTCTTATTGTGCCTTTAAAGAAAGCATGTTATCCATTGCTTCTAAACTTTTTTTATTAGCAATTTTGGTACAGTAAGAAGTCAAGCTAGATTGGACATGTGCTCTTTGTGCATTATGTAATATTTGATCATATGGAAGGACTTTGTCTGTGACCATGTGCTGCTCAAAATCCTGCCTGGCCTTCATGTACTTCTGAAACTCCATCATTGTCTGAAAACACTGGTCCATTGACTACCATGGTGATTCTGGCTTCATTGCAACACGGTTTTTGGCCACCTCATTGGCTACATTATGAAACTGTGGAAGGGGAATACCACATGTTTCAGGAGGCGGTCAGCGTACACTAAACTGCGTCTGCTCATTCCTCAAGAGAGTAAAAAGAGAGGTGATCTGATTCTGATTATTGGACACCAGTCGTTTGGGCCTAACATTCTGATGCTCAGTGCACAATGGACTGATTAGTACACATCTGGACGTAAAAAAAGAAAAGAAAATTCATCTTGAAAAGTTTGCTGTAAATCTGCGTGCATACTTGGCTGAAGTAATTTTATGGTATAATATAGTAAAAAGCTTTATAGAACCTTTTTGCAGCATGAGAGCCCCTATATCAATAATTTCATCAAGGTTTTATCAACATGACAGATGTCTGGATTCAAACTTTCCCATGTGTTTATCAGTCAGCAAATGGCAAATGCCCTAGTTCTCTAAGAAAGATAATATTTAAGCCTCCAATGGCAATGTCAGGGCTTTGCTACAAACTGATCATGTAATTATTTCGTTCATGATGTTGATTCACGCTCTTGTCAGAGAACCAGCATTTCAACATTTTTGTTTCCTGGAAGTGGAAGAAAACATCTGGTCGACGCATTGATATCCCAAGATGCTGGCTGATGGCAAAGCCAGCGAGAGAGAGAGAGAGAGAGAGAGAGAGAGAGAGAGAGAGAGAGAGGGTGGATCCAGTGCAAAGTGCTTCCTCTTCTGAGACAACTGTCTTTGATGAAGAGGGGGAAGTGAGTTTGACCCACTGGTGCAGACACACACAGACCTCTGTACCTTGTTTGGAGGCACCACAAAATGAATGCTCTTTTATTAGCCTCGCTGTTTATCGTGGCTAGTTGGCTCGCTTGGAGTTTCCATGTCCCTTTGACCTCTCTTATATTACTCCTTTTTGCGCATTATGACTGTTCACTGTAACTGTCTTTTTGCTGTTTTCTGGTTAAGAAACGCTGTGTGCTCCACCTGGGATTAGAGGCAGAAACTGCTCTGTCTCCTAGTAGTGTCCCCCCCAGTTTCCTAAACTGCAAACCATATGGACTACCTCTACATCCAGGCTGAGCGGAGGGAGGCTGTGGACATCTGAAGATGGATGCTGGGGGATGTGGCGGGGGGAGGAAGGGTGGTCCACAGAGCTCTGTTTGTTCTAGGTTAATGGGTTAACCTTGTTCAGGAAAGGTGGAAGTACGGTTAAAGCCAGCTTGTTTGGAAAAATCGATGGGAGAGATAAAGAAAAGAATTTTTCAAGCAGGAAACACAGCGGTGCTGCGTTCAGACATGGTTACAGAGAAACAAAGAAGGGCTATTTCTAACTTTAATCAGTGCCAGAGCAAAATAATTTTTTTTAGTTTGTTACAGTTTGTGCACCTAATAAATCTGTGTTTGTGTAAATCTCATGAATGAACACAATGCAGCAGCTGGAGCTGATGCAAAAATCCTAACCCCTCAAACTACATGGAATGCTACCCAACCTGTTAAACCCCCTTCACATTTCATATTCTCAGGCCTGCTCAGGATTATGTCACATGGTGGTCTGTAACAGAACTTTATTTCATTTTATGTGAGTAGAAATGCAGTTAATTATTTTGGATGATGGCCAAAGAAAATGAAGTCCACCGATGCCACATCGCTCTGGACGGCACTGTGCATATACTGTATGTTTTATTTGTATGTTTTCACACCAAACCCGACATTCTCATATGATCATTTGCATCATTTTTGACTGTTTGAACCCTATTGGATCATTAATCAACCAAACAATGCCAAAAATACTTTCTCACATACTTGTTGTGGCTTATCTTCATACTGCCAAGTGCTTATGAGATTCAAGTGAACTTTTGCTGTGTCTAATCATACTGCAGAGCAAAATGGGAACTCCACGACCTACACCCCTGCTAAGAAAATACACTCTTAGATAAGGGTGCATTTTTAGATATTTGTGTGCAAAGACTGTTCAGTAAGTAAGTTTTAGTACCAAAATAAAGTGGTGTAACCTAGTCCTGGTAGGAGTCAGATACTCTTGCCATTAGGCTATGCCAGAACAACAGTGCCTTGAGATGGCAGCACCTGACAGATTTGCTTGTCAGCAAATAACATGACGCTGCACCAGCTGATCTCTTCTATTTTTCTCTGGCATTATTTCAGTCTTGGTGTGTACTATTTTGGTATGAGTCAGTAAACGTACGTTTGTGTTTTTTTGCAAGCAAGTTAATGCTGACTTGTAATCAGAACATCCCCTCTGCAGAGTACGGTTAACATGGGTATTGTAGGCATATACCTGCTTTGGGCTAATACGGTCGTCAAAGTAGACAAAGGGCATTGATGAACACAAGCCACAATTCTATCCGTGATGTCACGAGCCTGTAACTGGTGAAATCCAACACCACCAGCTGGTAGGAGTTGTGTTGGGGTGAATACGGATCACCTTGGATCAGTGCAAGTCAAGGCACATAGCACAAACCACCGCCTGGGGGTAAAGACGCACAGAGCTGGATCGGCTGTTGTGTTGGACCACTCTGTCGAGCACCGACTCTCTGTATCGCACACAGCAGTCGAGTTAACACTGCTGCAATCTGAATAGTCGCTCTCCAAGCCAAGTTTTCTATGCAACTGTTGCGCGTCTCCACTTTGGATAGAAATAGCCTGATCACTGCGCGCCGCAGAGCGCAAAGGATCTGAGAAGCTCTGGTTTGAACGAGTGGGAGAGATATCTCCTCCGGACTGCAATAGTTACGATGAGGAAATTCTGAGGTGGCAGAACGCATCCGTCCACTTTACGCTTCCGTTGGCTGTTACCAAAGGGTTAGCCCATGAGCAGGCATCCTCTTGAGTGTGATTCTGTTTTTACCCAGATCTCTGCTGCCTGGACAAATGCATACAAATGCATTTAGGAGCTCAACGGACAAGGAGTGGACACGTTTCCGCGGCAGCAACGTAAGTGGCCATTTAGTTTAATAGTATGCAGATGTTTGGCTACCTATGCAGATTTGAAACTGTTCCTAGAACAGGTTTTCATAAAAAATGCAACTTGGGGACGTATTTCTGTTCTCTGGCGTCTTTCTCTGACAGGGGCGCCAATTGACTAAACAAAGTCCCTGCAGCTAAAAGTTTTTGCAACCAAAACGTGACTGACAATACAGTATTTTCATTCAGTCAATTCGGTAAATGCATAGAGTTTAATATTGAAATCACTGGTCTCTATCATTAATGCTTTCAATTAGATCCCTTTGTTTCTGCTGACTTTTCATTATGAAGTACAACTGCACACTTTGAAAGGTTTGAATATTTACTGTGAACCTCTTTTTTATTCTCGGATGATCTTGATAAATGTAGCTGACATCTCAGAAGTAGTACCTGTAAGTGCACAAGTCTTGGCTTTGAACTCGCCACATGAACATGCAGCCTGGAATCTCCTACATTATATTCTGAATACCATGTGGCCAACTGCTGAACACCCTTCTTTTTATTTGTCTTTCACTCCCATAGCTATGATAAGCTGGGAAATAAACACTGTAAATGGCTTGGAAGCAATGATGCTTACTCAGCATGTCACTGATAAATCCTTGTTATACTATATGAGGATATATATATATGAGGACAAGAGCAACTGTCAAGGACTCAAGATCTAAGAAATGAATCAAACGCTGTCAGTGTTTAGGCTTCAAATGGGAAAAATAATCTATTCAGTGCCTTTACACCTAAACATTCCTCATGGAAGTGTTTATTATTGACATCCTGCATGCAGGTTTTGTTGTCCTGTTACATTCAGCTGGGACTGTGGAGCTACAGAAATGTGCATGCCTCCATAGGCAACAGGAAATATATTTTCTTCTATCAGAAGTGAGTCCAAGTTGTCTGTACTCTATTATGATTTCCTTCCAGATAAGATCTTAAAAGAACTGAGCTCACACCCCATTCTGTTGTTCTCTGCTGATACTGTATGCTCATTGCAAAACAAAATGGACCTGATATCCTGAGAGATCCATTTTTTTTTTTTTTTTTTTTTGTAATTGAGAGTGAAAATGAGAGCCTTATGGGAGAGCTGCGTGGACTGAGAACAAGTGTGGCCTTCCTTGAATTCACGGGGAGAGTGTGTGCGTATGCATCAGTGGTTAACTGGCTCCTGAGCTCCAGACAATCACCCACTGTTGCAAGAATTGCTGCTCCATTGCTGCCGGGGGTTGGACTGTATAGCTGCAGAGACTCACAGCTGTACACTTGCCTGAGGGCATTCTGTCTCCTCAACGCTGCCTGGTAGTTCCTTTTTAATAAGTTGATGATGCAAGTGTTTCAGGAAGTGGAGATTTACTTGGGAGGAGGGGGTCTAGACTAATGACTGATAAAAAATGTTAAATGATGAATGATGTTGAGGTGGAACTTGTTATTGTCTGGTGCACTGACACAGTGGTTAGCTTACAATGACATTTAGTTTAATGATTCCAACTACTGTGTGGTGCACCTGTGCTTTAATAATAGGTGTGTTCAGTGTGTTGCTGAGGTGTTGGATAGATGTATTCTTTGTTATTCTGAACATAGATGTAAATTAGGAGGGTACCCTAACTGACAATGAGGCATAACAATTACTGGCAGGAGGCTACTGCAGGTATAGACCTTGTTTATGTGATGATGCAAATGCAGTGTTTTCCTAGGTTTGTAGAAAACTTAGGTGCACATATTTGGTGGGATTTTAGGGGTCCTCCCTCAAGAAAATGTTATATTTTTCAACAAAGAAAATGCAATTTGACATCATTTTGAACCCTTATTATTACCATATGTGTGTCTAAAACGTTGGAAAAGCTAGAGCATGATGATACTTAAATAACCCTCAAAATGCTTAAAGAGAAACGTTGCTAAAGAAGTCCACTGGGGACCATCTACAATCATTAGATCGGAAAAAAAGTAATTTAGTTACATTCATTCGGCTTAGGTGGTGCCCAAAACGGCTTGGGTGCTGCGCCTAAGCCTTGTAGGAAAACCCTGAAATATCAATAAACACACTCTTCTTAAATAACTGGGCCACAAACAGGTCTATTTAGAAAATATAAGTGACAATGTTTTCCATCTCACTTCTCACCAACTCTGACTCTTGTCATTACATACAAGTACAGACACTGTGGGGCCATCATCGCACTTACTATAATGACCTTTAATATGGCCTCACATCTCTTGTTTTGTCTTCCATGTATTTTAAGCTAAAGAGTCTGTAATTTCTTGGCCAATAAGAGTTAGATAAGCTCAGTTGAATCCTGGGTGGTATAACATCAAGTTTAAAAGAGCAGTGTCTCAATGATTGGTATCTAACCGTGCAGCTAGTTTAAATATCAGTTATATCTGCTGAGAACTCTGCCACCACCCCATTACAATGGAGGTGAGTAGAAGTTGCTTGTAAAATGTGAAACCTGTATTAACTTTGACAGAGATTTGAAAAAGTGAACAGTAAAGTGTCTTACAAGAAACAATGTCCACGTTACTCAGGCTAATTCCTCACTGTGACCATTTCTATTAGGAACTATTTTCTGGTGAAGCCTGTTGAAAGGCTCTGCTGAGGTGGAAAAATGTTTTCTTTTGCCATTATTTGTGTGAGCTGTGAAACTGATTTAAACCTAAAAAACAGAAATGTGTATTCTCACCCGTAAGCAAAAATAATGAATGGTGGAATGACAGCCTGTCCACCTTGCTGCAGTACACTCACCTTCTCCACACCAGTGCCTGTAGATATTTTGGCCTGTCGGTGTGAGTGAGTGTATTTAACCCTCCTAACATCTGCAGGTCCCCCCCACAACAGGTAAAGAGCAAACTATTAAAGGCCGGTAGAAGTTTACTCACAGCCCTTTGTCTGCTCACTGTCTTGTGGACTAAGTCAATCTTTACTCTGGTCTTCAGTGACCTCTTGACTCCATCTGAGTGAGCACAAACATGCACCACGCTCGACTCTTTGTCAATTAAGAAGCATCCGGACATGACATACCAGTCTTACAAAATTATATTTATATTGTTATTCATGAGTTGTTTGCGGTAGTTTGGAAATGTGTCCAATCTAAAAGTATTTCAAGAGTTGGCCAGAGAGAGATCTTTAAGTGGGTCAATTGAAACCTGGAAACTTGTTGAATTGATAATTTTTGCTCACGGCCGTTTAGACATGAAGAAGACAAGACCACTTGGTGCTTCCATAGTGAAGTAATTATGATCAGGACACAGGTGCTAAAGTGGAAACACGGCCAGAAAGAACAGATATTGGCTGTAGAACAGTCACTTGCTCATGTCCAGGAATGTTTTGGTCGAGATTGAGAAGCGAAGCAAGCATGCAGGAACAGAACACCTGACTAGTAAGACACTCAGATGTTGAAATATCCGCTTGGTTTTAGTATGGGGACTCTGTGTGTCTGTTGTGTGTGTGTGTGTGTGTGTGTGTGTGTGTGATGCTGGGTCTTAACAGGAGCAATCTACTGTATGTATGATGGATGTAATTTGTCAGATTTCTCTCTCTTTCTGTCTTTGCAAAGGGACTTCTATTATGAGCTCCTGAGAGCACTGCGTCAGTTTACGTGTCAAAGTTATTGCCTTTCCTCTGTTTTGAATTCCACATCAGTTAAACTGAGCCACATTTTTTGCCAAGGGGGCATAGAACAGTGGAGGCTAGGCAATTGCTAAGGTCAAGATCTATAAATCATAAACCCTAATTTTCTGGATAATGACTCTATGTGGAGTACTTCTAACGAGTACTACATCTACAGTACTGTTATGGTATTTTCAAGGCAAAAAACAATCCTTTCAAAGTCAACGGAAGGGATGGAATGTGACGGGTCAGTCTAGGTGACTCCCATCGGGTTGGTTTAGATGGTCCCAACCTGTCCTTACAAATCAGAGAACCTCTCCGCCAAAGGCAAAGTAAAGAGGCACTTTCGTTGTGCACGATGTTTACCTCAAACACAGATCAACAGCAATTTTACCGGTACCCGTTCTTTTTTTGTTTATCCCCTAAATAGGTTAAACATTTTAGAGTTGTTTGCGCAGATTAACAGCTTTGCATGCTTTGTTGATACTAATGGAACTCAGCGCAAATTCTTTCAGGAAGACTTCTGAATAACTTTAATCACCACTATCTCTTCCTAAAGATAAGCTGTCTTTTCAGGCAAACGTGCAACCCTCCTCCTCCCCTTCCACCTCTGGTCATCGTCAACCACTGCATCCTGAGTCCCTTTCTGGCAGACGGCTCCTTCGTTCGGTCTCCGGGTTCCCTCTCCGCCATCACCAGTGTTTAGGCTCCATCCGGGGGAATATGTCTGGCTTCTCTACCCCTTTTAAAATATTTTTAACAATGAGTCTAATCCCCAAACGCTCTGTACATTTCATATTATGCTTATGTACTATAAATCTTTGCATATCTGCAACAAAGTCTCTCCTGATTGACATGGATTTGGTAAATGGCCTGCCATATTAGACATGTAAACAGTGTACTGTCAGTGTCACTGCTCACAAAGTCACTCCCTGACAGACATCAATGATGAAACTAAGAATATTGTTTCCCTTTCCTTATGAGGACCGTAAACAGAACTTAAGTGACATTGCTCTATTTGCCAAGCCATATCGAGCACTTACCTCTCCATCTGCCTTTCAGCCTCTTCCCTCAGTTGAATGAACCATTGTTAGGCATCCAAGCTAATTTTGAGGGGAGAAAGGCACGATCTGTTACTGCTGGAATGATTCATTGCAGAGGGGAGTTTTAAGTTGTGATTATTTATAGTCTTGACATGACACCCACTTCCCACATAGTGGTATTTCCCTTAGTCAACAGAGCAGTGTTTGGGGAGCTTTGTCTTGCTTTCAGCAGTCTTTTCCATTAACTGCAAGGGCTGGAAAGCATGTCATAGTGTGCTGTCACTTAGACAGGGCTTTACCACAGGGTTTAATAAAGAAACGATGAAACTGCTCTGCATGTGTATATATGTATGTATGTATGTATGTATGTATGTCCTGGATATGAGGAAGTCGGTTCTGTCGCTTACTTCATACTGTTTGCATATAACTAAATAAAAAGCTTAAAAGATGTCACACAAAGCTCACCAACTGATGCTGAGGCAGAAGGATGGTGGTAGGGTTAAGGTACTTACTTGTACCTTACCTGTAATTGTGCTGAAGCGATGACCTGTGTCTGTTTGGTGGCGGAGTCTCAGGGATGCCTTAAATAGGCCTGAACAAGGAGACTGTGTGACAGACAGGTAGAAAAAAAACTGTCTGAATCAGCATCAGATGGCCCCACTTGTCACTCCAAAAGAGAATGTTAAGTGTTAGTGTATAGTTAGGTTTTTTTCTTTCTTTTTTGGTCTTTTAAACCCTGCCAACTTTTAAGGAGAACCAGCTACTCATTGGCTTCATAAATGTCAGTTTTATCATCTCCCAACAGATGAATAATTGTAATCATATATTCCCCCCTTATTGCTTTTTTTCCTGCTTTGGGGATATGTCTGTGTTCCCGGCAGTGGAATTTCACACCACTTTCTCGATGGGGAACAGGTGACAGGCGCAGCTCATAGTGTTTCTACTTACGCTCAGTCTTTTTCTTTTCTGTTTTCTCTTGTGGTCTTTTTCTCGCCTTCTCTTTCTCTTACCTTTTTTCTCTGTCTGCATCTTTGTTTTTGCTCAAGTATGCAGGGCCGCATTGCTTAGGGAAAACAAACATGGCTGCCTGTCTGTGGCTTTCCGTCAAACAGGGCCACACAAACACAGTAGCCTCTTTGCTGGTTTAATCTGGTCCTCAAATGCCATTAAGGAGAGATGTTTGTAGGATGGCTACCATGTTGTTTGTAGCCATCACACTCGCATAACAATCCCTGAAGATATATGGTGTGACAGCAGCCTGTGATTGATAGCATTCTGACATAACTGCATATTAAAATAGCAGGTTTACTGTCTCCTCCTGTCTTTTGTACTACCACCACACTGTGTTGGAAATCACAACAGTAGTTGCCAGAAACCACTTCAAGTTATGTCAGCAGCTGTTACTATGTACAGGGCTGACGGTGTGATTGATTTGGTTTTGAATGTACAGAGTATGCTTTGAAGCCGTACACCATGATTGCTCTGTAAAGTATGTTGTGGGTTATAGTTGTAGGAGAAAAGAGATGACATGTCAGTGACTTGGACTACCATTTAATGCAAATATAAAAGAATTATGCACATTTTTCCACATTTACAAAATAGTTATTATTCCATTTTTCAGTTAGGGTTTGGTGGTTTGATTTATTTGATAGTTTGACATGTGATTTGACTGATCATCATGAAGCATGAAAAACTCCACCTCTCATGCTCATCTGTGGACTGAGCAAATTACTTTTAGTAAAGCTAAGAATCCTATGATTTAAAAAAGTATATGACAGTTAAATCCAATAAGTATTATAGGAATACAGCATGGTTTATGCTAAAACTGGCACATTTTCTGTGGTTGGAGATGCTGCTCCATACTCTCCTTTTTCACACCTCTGGTTGGCAATGTCAGCAAATGTTACATAGCATTATACCCATAGGGGTGGTGAGACTGTATAACAAGGATGAAACAACGTGTTCTGCCTTTGCTGTAGTTTAAGAGATTACAGATTTTATCTTAAAACTGTGGGAATAAAAAGTGAAGACATGTGAGGGTAGTTGTACACAGTGGTCTGGCCTCTTATAGTGTTTTACACATTGCACATGATCCCCATTCAAAAATGGTATTAACATAATCTGTACGCAAAAATAACATCTGAATAAGTGAAAACAAATGTCATTGCAAAGTGCTCTGAGTTCCTTACCATTTAATTGGCTTTTTACTGATTGTAGTACATGCTGCACTCTAGCTATATGGTGGGCAGTGCCACCTAGAGGTGGGGTCAGTGAGGGCCAAAGGACTGAAGTTCCAGGAATGTATTAAAGTAAGGTCACAATATGCAGAATGAGTAACATACAATAGGTCCTAATATCTCAATGTGTGATTGATACAGTTTGAAATAAAAAAGAATTATTCTAAAGTTAGTGAAAAAAAATATTTATTTTTATTGTAAGTGCAAGTTTCACAATCTAAGATTTTGAGCTTTTCCTTTATCTGCTTTTAGTTGCATAATGAGATTTTCAAAAGCATTAGTAGCCTGTATGAAGACGCGGTTTGTGCATTGCTTAATAACAGATCACTCTTATCATGTACATGGTATAAGTGGCTTTTCAGAATGAAAGCAGATAATTATCTCCTGTGTATAAATAAAAAACAAAGCTTGTTTGCCAACCTCTTTTAAGGGCTTTGCGAATGAAGCTCGATGAGGCAAAATGCTTTTTACGAGTTTAAAAGATGAATCTCGACGTCTCTCTCTAACTCTTAGCTGGGGCTTTTCACTCTCTGTGGTCATAGCTTTTCTCAGGCATGCTTCCTTGAACAGCATTCAGTTGTTAATAACCAAATGTGCCTTTGAGACCAAATCCATCATTGTCTGGAAACAATGACATGACACAAAAATGCTCCCTGCATGACTTTTTTTTTTTAAGATTATATTTTTTTAGCATTTTAGGCCTTATTTGTGACAGAACAGCTTAGACATGAAAGGGGAGAGAGAGGGGGAATGACGTGAAGCAAAGGGCCGCAGGTCAGAACCGAACCCGCGGCCCCTGCGTCGAGGACTGAGCTTCTGCATATGGGTGCGCACTTTACAAGGTGAACTACCCAGGCACCCTCCCTGCGTGACTTTTAACTACATTTCCAGACTTAAGATGTAAAAGTTAAAAGCCTTCGTAAACACAGTCAGGTTGCCTTTTAAGGGGCTCCCAAGCTTCTTTTTTATTTATTTTTTTATCTTCCAACAACTGATTTTAAAAAGTAAATTCTTCCTTATAGCCCATGCTTATATCTTCAGTTCATATCTTGGCTATTCTAACTTTGCAGGAAATATTTCCAACCTCCACTGTCTCAAATAATTGTCCATGTATCATCACCTCGAGGCTCTATTACAGAGAGATCCTGCAGCGCCGAGATCGGAAAAGTGTCCGTGATGGTTTGCTACTCTTGTTCTTGTGGCATGTGGCGAAACTAAGTGGTATGTCATGGTTGGTTTTGGTATACACTTATAAATAGTAACATATGTCACTTGTGTTCCAGTGTCAAGTTGTAGGCCATCAACAATGTCAGCATCACTAAAGAGATATTTGCCTGCTGATTTCACAGAGACTCTTTCTCCTTATGTCAGCAGGAGAAGGTTACTCTTCTTTTTTTTTAAGGATTATTTGTTTGGGCATTTTAGGCCTTTCTTTCCACAGGACAGATGAAGAAATGAAAGGGGAGAGAGAGGGGGAATTAATTTATATTTATATTTTTAGAGGACATGTAGCTGATCATCTTAATGAGATCAGTATTGGTTCACGGACAGCAGTGGATATTGGTAAGATGGTGTTGAAGTAGGAAAGCAAACATCCTATCACTTCACTTGTTGTGACAGCATCTGCACTTATAAGAAAATATCATAAACATGAATAAAGTGGAGCTGGACCAGAACTTACACAAAGACAGAGAAAGTGAACGAGAGAGGGGGAATGACATGTAGCAAATGGACGCAGGTCAGAATTGGACTCACGGCCACTGCGTTGAGGAGTAAGCCTCTATATGTGTGCGCCTGCTCTACCAACTGGGCTAACCTGGCCACAAGAAGGCTGCACGTCTAATAGTTAATGACTGAATGGAAAAACAGCCAAGTTATAGTCATTGGTGTTTTTCTCAGATAATTGACTTGTGACTGAGACAAAACCTCAACAAGAGACCATTATTTTCTGTAGAGCTGATTTATTATTTGACTTGAGTGTTGGTTCATCTGTGTGCTTTGACTCTGCCTCAGTGTACTCAGGATAATCTGTTGTCCACTGCTGTAGTATACTAACATCTCTCCTTTGAGTTTTGCATTAAGTGAAAACCCCCTGAAATGCCTCTTTATGATGAACAGCAATTCCTCATATAAACTATATCACTAGGGTTGGAATTAGATGAGAAAAGGGTGCTGCCAGTGTTAAGTGTTAAGAAAGAAGAGGCATGAGTTGTCAGCCCTGGTCCTCCAGTTATTACAGTATGTTCCTCATCTCCCTCCTATTTACGTTGGTTTCATCCTAGAGTTCTGTTTTTCCATCACAGGCTGCAACACACAAAGCAACTTAGACACTCTAAATTAGTCATACATGTTAATGTGTGTGTGTTTATATATGTATTTGTCCTGTGATGGACTGGCAACCGGAATAAGTGGACATATGCATGTTTGAGAGCAGGGTCTTTTTCGGGGGGAAACGCTCATCTGTGTAGCAGAATTTTGATCAGAATTGTTCTTAATTAGCGCAACACATTTACTGATTGGATCGTTTGCCTCCATTTCTATGTTTCAATAGATTGCTATTAAAATTAGCTAATCTCTTATTAATTTGTGTTTCTGCGTCCCTCTAGGTGGAACTTTATCCTGCTCCTGTCAGTATGCTCAGCAGTACTTTCTGGAGAAGAAGACTACCTAGCTCAAGGTAAAGAAAAGAACCCGAATGCATAACTAAACATTAGCATTAAGATTATCACTAATATCTATCTATCTATCTATCTATCTATATCTATCTATCTATCTATCTATCTATCTATCTATCTATCTATCTATCTCTCTCTCTATCTATGTTATCTATCTATATATCTTTTTGTCTTTGCGAATAGTCAACTACTCTGACATTTGATCATTCAGCCATATCTACAGTCAGTTTTTAGCACTTCATCCATCTCTGGCCTTGTGGTACCTTACATAAAAATCTTCCTATTGAGTTGCATGTAGTGAGGTATACCGATTTAAAATCTTGGGAAAGAAGAACACCGTTATCAGATTTATACTAGAGTTAAGGTTTCGGAAGCGGTTCTGAGACAGAGAAAGTATCAACTCAAAATTAAATTTTTACTACAATGCTTTATATTTTATACTGCAGCAAGTATATATCGAGACAGTGGCTGCAAACAGGAGCTCCTCTTTTTTTGCTCTTCTCGGTTTTAACCTTATCCTTCGACATGTCTGCTCTTGCTCTCCAGGCCACAGCATGCATGTAGAAGCAGCCTAAATAGCCTCTCACCCGTTGTTGCCTTTATGCTTGCCCATCTTTTTTCCTCTCAGTGCTCTCATCTCTGGTCCATCAGAGAAGGCTCTAATATGTGAAGTACATGCTAAGAAGAGCACTCTGGGAAAGTACACCAATCAGTCAGACAAAGAGGAAGAGGAAATCTCAGGTAAATGCTTAGCATGTATTGGCAACTGTGCCTCAGTTGGCCAAGTGCTGGGGATAAATTGATGTCAATCAGTTTAAAATAAAACAAAGCAACAAAGGATGAGAGGAATTGAAGGTGAGAATGGAAGAACTTGATGATAGATAGAAGCGTATTTTCTTTACCAAGTCACAGTTGGTACAGTAAAGACAGTTTCTTTATAGCCGTTGGACAGATTAAGTATAATCCCACATATTACCCAGAATGTAGTATGGCTCACCGGATGTACAGTGCTGGAATAAAGCCTGACAGACTTTGGATTTCCCTCCTCCTCCACTGTCTTTTTTGCAAGCGTACCGTCGCTACATCCGGGGCTTAGCACTGCCCACGACAGTTGTGATTGGTTTAAAGACGTACAAACAAGCCAACAAGTTTTTCCCCTATCCCAGAATAGATAAGCAGTGTAGCAACATCATACTCTGGTGCTGACACAGCGCTGTTGAGATAGGTCTAGCAATGCATGACTACTTCCTTGATAGAACTTGCCTTCACTCAGCAAGAAGGAATGCTGTCAAAAGAATGTAAAGAAAACTTGGATAAGTTTGAATCAGCAGGTTGCATTTTGTGAATTTGTTGAGAGGTTTTATTGTTTTTTGAGTGGTGTATCACTGGGCCACTGCCAGAAATACCACATAGTGTGTGAACAGGACAAGGTCGTCAAAAAAATACTATTAATTATTCCATCAACAAGAACAGAACTTGGTAAAACAGCTTTCTCATCATATGCACCAAATGTCTGGAATGAACTCCAAAACCCCTTAAATCTAGAATCACTTCCACCATTCAATATGTTTAAAAACCTTTGAACATTGTAATTGCTTTTAACTAGGTGGCCTTTAAGTTGTATGTCTGTATTAGCTTAAGTTAAGGGTAGAGATTTGTGGTGTAGTATGTAACCTTTCTGCTGTCTTTTATGTATTTTGAAACTTTTTGCTGTCAGTGTTGGTCAGGAGTTACTGTAACTCAATGGGGCTTTTCCTGGTTAAATAAAGGTTAAAAAAAAACAAAAAAAACCCACCTAACTTAAGCTTGACCTCATGATGAATCCTCACATATTTGTTCACATATCTGCACTGTATTGTATGTGCATTGTCTACTGCCTTTTGCACAGAGGAAAAAGAACTGCCTCAAGGGTCCCTCCCCTTATTCCATCTAGCATTGTCTTCTCCCCACACATCTAGTTGATGATCCCAGGAGCAGGATCAATCCATCATATGGAGGGGGGGGAGGAATGCACACAGAGTTATAGAGCAGCTTCACATATGAGACAGGTTAATTGGAATCTGAGCTGACTTTACCTCAGGCTAAGAATGTCAAGGACATCTAAATGCGTGCTTAGATCATCCGTAGATAGTCTCCCTACCTGGGCTGCAGGACTTTATATCCTGCAAAACAACATCCATACGATGAACCGTATGTCTTATTTCCATTATCACACTTTCTCTCTCTCCCTCTCTTTCCCTACCTCCCTCCAAAGCACTGAAACAGAAAATAATGCTTTTATTTTCAATGTTGAACACATCTATAACAGAAACAACACAAGTGGACTCACTTATTCCCCTACTAGCTGTACTTATCTCGTAAGTGTTGGAGAGGCACATATACTACTACATTACTATACTATACCCTTGCTTCAAAATGCATTACTGTGATTTCCAATATACAATTTAGAGACTTGGAACGTCTGCAGTTGCTATACACTTACTCTTTAAAGTTAAATAAGTTAATAAAGTTATTAAAACATGAAAACTTACAGATCCTTCACCTGCTTCAGCAGTCATACAGATAAATGCCACAACTTCTTTTTCTCAGATCTAGAAACCCATACCTGTAGAAACATCCACACACAATATAGGCCACATACAACTACTTTTGAGAAAACCTGATATTTCCAAAATGTGGTAATTTCAGAAGTAGTAATAACAGCCTGGTTTATGCTTGATATACAATTGCATTTTTAGTTATCCAATGTGGTTTGAAAAGGTTTGAAATAAACCTAGATTGTAGGTGTTGGTTTTACTGTAAGTGTCTTTTTTTCCAATGCTGTACCAGTGTTGTAGTACTCGAGACCGGTCTTGGTCTTGAGCTCGGTCTCAAGACCCCTTTTTGAAGGTCTTGGTCTTGTCTCAGAATAGACCACATTTTTACTCGGTCTTATCTCGGTCTCGGATGAAGAGGACTCTGGATTTTATTTCAAGACCACAACTTCCGGGATATCACTAAATTGCCTGTGTATCGTCGGATTTATGTGTTAACATCATTACTGTGATTGGATGTCAAACTTCCTGCCTCAAATGCAACCAATAACTTGACTCATGTCTAGTTTGAAATGTGTTACTGTTAACCCCCGCTCCCCACCACCCAAAGGGATTTAGCGACTATTAGTTACACATATTAGCTAGTTTTGTATATACACTGTAAGTTTCAGTTGTTTGGTCTGGTCTTGGTCTTGTCTCGGCCTCAACCCCTCAAAGTCTTGGTCTTGTCTCGGTCTCGCTCGCTCTCTTGGTCTCTTGGTCTCTTGGTTTAGGTGGTCTCGACTACAACACTGGTATGTACTGATCCCACTTTTCTCTCAGGATAACGATTCTGATACCTAAATGCAGGGTACTGCCTAAAAATAAGCACCAATCTCATAACAGAAAACGTATTAAGTATAAGTTGACTAAACTTTTTTTAGATTGTGTTGTTCTAGCTTAGAGTAATACATTGCATTTGAAAGTGACAAAGTAACGGTATTGACTGTTAATCAGGCGTCTGGCCAATTCATGAAATAAGGTAAATATCTGCATCTAACAGTACTCTCAGCTGAAGATTTAAGACATGTATGGCTAGTTTGATGACATCAGGTCCTTATCAGCCTTCTTTGAAACCTATGTTACACAAGATGGCTACTAGTTTTTCTTTAAAACGTTGACAACTTTAAGATATGTTTTATGTGTCTAATAATATGCTTTAATTCCAGCTGCTTTCTTATACAGCCGTTCCTTTATACAAAGTCACCATCTGGTAGCTTGTTCAAACATTTCTGCTGTCGACATTTCAGAATTTCAGAAGTTATTGGTAGTACTCCTGACAAAGGTGAAAGGTCAAAAGTTTGTACACGTGCAACTCATCTGAAATAGGCTTGTTGTAGCTTTGATGTGTGTTTTTTTTATTTATTTTTTTAGTGCCTGCGGTCTTAACGGTTGTTAGCAGTGTAACACTGAAGACAGCCTTTCAAGTACTTTTTTAACGAGTAAAATAAATGATAGAGGACAATGATGCCGTTGAAAGCTTTGCTCTGGCGATGCAGATCACTGGTTGAGTTGGTGCGTTCAGTTCCCCCTCAGTAATAACAAATTAACTAACCCCTCTTTTAAAGTTGGCTCCCCAAATACAGAGGAGTTGTTTCAAAGGAAGTTAGTGTATCTGGATTAGCAATGAAAATGCCTCAAACTGCCCCTGAGATCTCCCCACCAAAACACTTAGATGCACTCACACTCACACGTGCACACAAACGCACAGGCTTTTAAAACCTTCACCGTTCTTAGCTTCCGTATCGCTGCTGCCTCAGTCAGCCAGCATGCTCACAGATGCACACATTCGCTCACAATGTACTGTATATCTTCCCAATCTCCCCCTCTTTTTCTCTCGCACATGCAAACACATACAGACACACAGGCCAGCTTGGCTTCTAAAATGACCGACTTGTGTGTCATCCAGTTCACATTTACAATTACAATATGTGTCCGACACCCTTGTTCCCATTTCTCATATTAATAGTGTCATTTTTATATTATTTCTGGGATTATCACTGCTCAATACTGACATATGTGACACACTTGCCTTCCAGCCTAGTTATATGTATTGCTATTAGTCAAAGCCAAAACTGAACAGAATATATTCTGTCTCCAAACAATGTTTAAGTGCTTTGGCCTGGCTGTGCCTCACTGTCAGCAGACTTAACGTAACTTATTTGAAGAATTACCTGTGGGCATGGGAAAAGAATGACAGGACCATTTGGAGGAAAACTGCTCTCATGAATCTCCGGTGGCAGATTTATTCAAAAAGTGTGGACTGGCTTCCTGTATCCTAGTTAGGCCCCATCCCTCTATAGTCCCCTCCACTCATCTGGGCTACAGCTGCCTTTCTGGTACTTACTCCAAGAGAAAAACTGGAAGGGGTCACCAGCATCATGGGGAGACTGACCAGTGACTTTTTTTCTCAGTCATTTGACTTGAACAACCACAGATTATGCAATCTCCCACATTTGTTGCAATGGCGTATCTTTTTTGAGTTACAATTAGGAGCCATGGAAGAGGAATAAAACCTTTTTGACACTTGTTAAACCATCACCAATCAGTGAACAGTGAGAATTGCAGTATTATCTACAGATATGGGGTGTACTTTTTTGGTGCTCAGTTTGTGCCATTCAACTGCATAGAGAGCCCAGTTTTATGAAAAGACCCTCTTTCCAGGGGTAAACTATTTTTTAAAGAAAAGTCCAGGACCTGTTTATGTATTTATTTTGCAAACTATTTAACCAAATAGTCTACCCGCTTTGTGGTCCAGTCTCGGCATGTTAACCTTACTTGTCTTCTCTGTCCTTCAGGAGTGGATATCCTCTATCGACTGGGCCTTACAGCTCAAAGCAGTGCAGACGAGAGGACAAGCTTACCTTCGACTGCACACACCACTGTTCCCTCACCTTTGAATCTCCCTCTTTCTGGATATGGGGTATTATTCAACTCAAACTCCCTCTATGAGGCTCCAGCAGGCAGTCTGTTCCCGCCTGAGATTGGCGAGGAGTTCTCTGTTGTGGTTAGCCTAAGCTCCTGGCGAGCAAACAATGCTTTTCTTTTTAGTGTCAAAGACAGCAGGGACAGGCTGCGTTTTGGCATTCAGCTGCTGCCGCGCAGGGTGGTGGTTTACACTGCCGAGAAAGCCTCCATCTACTTCCCCTACAACTGGCAGGATGGGCGCCAGCACCCTTTTGCTGTTGGTGTTCGTGCACGCTCAGTGTCCTTCTATGCGGATTGTGGGGCGGTGCAGCAGCGGGAGCAGACCCTGGGGAGATCTCAGACACTGGGGGATTCTGGGGGACTCTTCACTCTGGGGAGGATGAACTCCAAAGCGGCACCTTTTAATGGTCGAGTCTGCCAACTAGATATCTATCCCTCCGCCCAAGCTGCCGCGCACTACTGCAACTACCTTAAAACACAGTGCCGGCTGGCCGACACTTACCGATTGCCTTTGCCACACCCCGGTTTGGATATTGAGGCAAATGACCCTCCTTCTAACCCCTTGACAAAGTCCCTTGTTGGAGTAGCAGCTACCCATCATAACCCCTTAAAAGCCACAGCAGCTTTCAATGTGTCCCCAGGCAGTTTGGTCACACAGTATTCAACACTGAGCCCATCAGCACAACCTCATCTGGGGGATCAGAGCCACCTTTCCAAATTGGATCCCCTGGCCCACTCCACCACATCCTCGCTTCAGCCTGACAGCCCCACCTTAGCTACCTTGAGTGGACGAGCAGTTCTGGATCTCGCCCATAGCACAACTATCACCACTACCAAAAATGTGTTGGCAAAAGCCAGTAGCCCCCAGAGGGACACTGATCACTCTGAAAACAGCACAGAGGAAGACAGCAGCTCCGGGATCCTACAGACTCCAAATGCCACCCCAGGCCTGGTTTCCCTAGTCAGGCAAAGTCGAGTGAAGGAAGGACTCAGGAACAATTCCATCGCCAGCTCCAGGGACCCTCACTCCGGGCCTCACCAGACTCGTCAGCCCCTGGAGACTCATCTGAGAGCCAACGGCACCACTTTGTACCGGGAGAATCAGGTGGACACCTCAGAACAGCATGACCTGGATGGCAGCTATGATGACGTAGACATGGGAGGATATGATTATGGATATGAGGATCCAGACTATTTCTATGACTATGATGATGGTTTACGTGGCCCCAAAGGAGAGCGAGGTGCTCCGGTAAGTGACTGAATTTATGAATGACAAGAAGCGCTATGACTGTTTATGGAACAGTATCCAAAGAGTCGAGACACAAGTCAGTGCATTGCTGTACATGCTCAAGTGGGAAATATCAATACAATCAAAGATAATGTATGACCATGACACACTTAAAATACTGTGTAAAATTTGGCTTCGTTACATACACCCAGGATATACTGTATAATAAAAAAATATTTTGGCAGGGAGGCGTAGTGATTTAGAGGTGATAGCATATCCAAGCATCCAAACTCTTTTTTCATGTATCTACAAGTTGTTAAAATAACACACCATTCCCTTGCTGAAATATTGCCAGCCACTTTTGCTCTTATGTCAGAGAAGATAACTCATGTGAGGGTTGGAGGTATACCTGGCAAGAAAAATTAGCTGTCCATCCAACCTCATGATGTAAGCTGGCTGTCAGGATAGCTTTGCCACTGTACATGCTTTTATAGCTCAGATTCACAGGAATTGCGTATGTTTCCATGAATGAGGTGTGTGGGGACTTTCTATATGATCTGTTTAAACTTAGGAGTGTATGAAATGATGTAAGATGTCTGGACTCATCTACCAGTTTCCAGAGCTGAGTGCCTGCAGGTATTAAGGTGGGACACAGCTTTGCCAGCACTGAGTTGTTGCATCTTATCTTCACGTCTCAGAGCCCGAGTACACTGTACTGCAGTATTATGAGCATGATACAATCTAAGCCACAGGCCCTTTTCCAGTGGTTTACAATTTGGCAAACTTATTGATACATTTTTATTTTGTATGCTTTGACTATGCTGACCACTTTGATGCAGGCATGTTTTGAATGCTGGGTCAGCTGAAGTTCAGTGGCTCACTCTGTGTCATTGCATCTTAGTTGAAACTTGGAAAAAAAATTGGTTCACATCCTCAGGGGGAGTACAGTTTTGCTGCCACATAACTAGAGAAGTACAGCGGAATGTGCAGGGGGAAAACGTGAGCCTGGTTAAACCGTTTTTTTGCCTTTTTTATTTTGTTTGTTTGTGAAATTATCAATGGGACATATTTTTATATATAGGTTTGACTGTATGTGATTATAACAATGCTTCCAGGTAAATATGAATACTTCCAAAGGAGAGTGGAAGGTGTACTTAAGTCAGTCATCACGTCATTAATGCATTTCCCCCTCTTGGCAATGTCTCAGTTACATGGTCTGTTATTAAGCTACCTGGAGCAGCGGCTTTCTTTTTGACCGCAGGTTGGGTAACAATCAGCTCAAGGTAATGTCACATAACGTAACAAGTTCAAAGGATGATTCATTCTACCCTTCAACTTTACAGAAATTTGACTTCTTGAATTGACTCCACTGGGAAAGATTTGGATTTTACTGCATGATGGCCTCAGTTTCCTTAGGCCCTGTTGTGGCGAGGGCGGTGGTGTTCTCACAGTTTCCATGTGTCTGTGTGTGGGAGTGTAGAGGAATAAACAGCTGTTTCTTTATTCATGTCTCCCTCTGTGCCCATCTATTGCTCTGACAGGGGATAATGATGCTCCATAGCATCCCATTATAATTTCTTGCTATAGCAACAATTCAGAATAGTAAATATGGGACTGCTTGTTTAGGGGAGATGGCAGTGGGGAGCATCAGAACAGCCTGAAGAATAAATAGCCTCCTTGACCAGAAGGGGATTTCCTGCTGACTTCTTAATGTTGTCCAGTAATGGAATTTGCTGTCCAAAATCATGTCAAGTGAATGATTTTTCTCTTGACCGAAAATGTGCTCTCAATTTTCAAAATAAAGTGATGACCTAGCTATTTCTTAGAGCAACTTTTATTTAATTGTGTGTATTTTAAATAATCTATCGCAATAATAACATATTTCAGGGAACTCAGCTGACTTCGTCTTCAATGATCCGTCTGTTTGCTTTGTTTGTTTCTTGTCATAACCTTAAGGAGAACAAGCCAATCAGTAACAAAGATATCTGTTTCCACTGCAGATGAGTTTGACATGCCAGTGCATTTTTAAGAAGCTTTTAGTCAGACAAAATATGCTGGCAGCAATTTTAATAAATAAGAAGCATGAGTTACGTATGGAGTATCCAATACAAAAACCTTCTTCCTTCTTCGAAGGTAATATTTACATGTTGCAGTGATATCCTATGGTCTTCAAACATTTGGAAACCTGCAACTAATGATGATGATAATGAGAAATTTTGTCTCACACCCTTCATCAATATGAAAACAAAATATCACAATACTGTGACACTCAACAAATCAAGTGGAGCCCCAGCCTTGTTTGGTCCCAAAGATATCTGAGATAATGTTTATTTTTCGCACTCAATTTACAACTCATATCAATTCACGTACTAGCTAAATGTCTTCCGCCAAGTGGTTCCAAGTATATCTAAACTTTACTTTTTGGGGAGTTATTTCTCCCGACTAGACTTTGGCAATCAGCCACTTTAAAGCCATCTAGTAACGTTCAACGTACAAGGAAAAGTTTTACAGGCTGTTATTTGTTGGATGGCCGTAATTAGGGTTGTTTGGTAATTAAATATTATTGGTAATTGGCCCCTAATAGAATCAAATATTTACAGAATTCTCAGATAGTGTGGTTCAGATTACAAAACTATATATCTTTGAAAATTATAAACAAAAGAAAACAATCTAGCAAAACACTAAAAGAAACATTGGACTGGGTGCAGTTCAGCATGAGTTTAACTCTTTGATTTGTGATTTTTGTTTTTCATCTTACATCTATCAGAACATGACATGCAGTTGTTCCCTATGTTTCATGCTACGTTTTTCCATGGGATATGTTAATCCCACAGGCTGGCCAAAGGCTGGTGGTGTCAGTCTCATCTCGAGTATGTAACTCGACCTTTCTGCTCAGAGATTCCTAATAGAGCTTTTAGTTTAAAACACTTGGCTCCAGTCTTTGAACTTCATAGATCTTACATACATATAGCACATACTCATCATTGTGGAGGCCTGGACAGTGAACTGCATGTTATCGCTTGCCATTAACATACTCTATCTTTCTTTTTTTTCCCCTTCTCTCCCTCTCTCTCTGTCTCTCTCTCTCTGCCCCTCTCTCTACAACATTCCCTTCTTTATCTCCATGTCCCTCTGTCTCTCTGATTTAGGGTCCTCCTGGTCCCGCTGGTTTACCTGGTCCTCCAGGAAAAAGAGGTCCTCGGGTGAGTAACCTGCGCAAAGGTGATGGTATACAGGCAGCATGCTGTAAAGTAATTGTTACCTATTGATCAGGAGGAGGAGCATTTTGACCATCACACTTTATGGGATAGTGACATACCATTAAGAAGAAGTTAAATTCAAAATAGAGGCTGTTTTTTTTAATGAACAGATAGGTGTCTTTTATCTATTTGAATGCAGTACAAAACTCCTTTATACATCTGTACTGAGAATTTTAGTTGGTAGACTGATCTGAGATAATATGAACATAAATATCTTATAGAAGGTCATAAAGGGAAAACAAACGAGAAGAAAAGACGTGCAGTTTTTTAGTAAAGTTTTTTTTAAATTATCATCTTTTGAGATGCTAGCCACTCTTCAGGGGCCACCATAGCACAGAAAGTATTGTGGTTTGATCAATGAGTCACTATCAAGAGATTAAGGTCAGGTTTATTGGCCTTTAAGGCACTGGACTTGCTTATCAACAGCACTAGGGTTAGGGTTTACACATTCACTGAAGACTTTTTCCTTTCATCTTTTTTTATGGCAGTTAGCAGACACATGTGTTTTGCCTGTATTTACCATCACAATCCAGCTGCAACTGTCGGGAAAAGAGGCACTGGTAGAATTGTTTGCGGTTGCCGTGACTAAACTCAGGAACAAGCCTTACTTTGTAAAGGCTCATGCCTATTTGATAGTTTGCTTTGAGGATGCAGGCGACATTATTTACTTGTCCGCACCTTTGGAACAATAAGGTTGAGTGACCAAACTGTTCCAGCTGCCATTAGCAGCAGCTTTGGCGGCACAGGCTGCATTTCCACTCTAATCTTGAGACTACACTGTATGCAACTTCCAAGGCTGTCATAATGCAATGCTGCAATCATTCCACAGGCCCTGGAGGCATCTTTAAACAGAACAAGACACATTTTACTAAATGAATGTGGTATGTGTTTGAGGGAAGTTGTATAAATAGTTCACTTTTGGTCATTGTAGAAATTCTACCCTGCACAGCAAGATCTTCTGGCTAATTTAAATCAGGCAATGTAAATATTTACAGTGTGTCAGTGTTGCAGTGGACAACATGCAATAAAATTAACCTAATGCTAGATTATATTGACAGTTTTGCTTTTGAACCACATCAGCCAATGACTCTCAAGTGTCCAAATAATGATGCAAATCGTTGCTCATTAACATGGGAAAATGTGGTTAGTACATGTTTATGTGAGAGGGTTGTGTGTGTGTGTGTGTGTGTGTGTGTGTGTGTGTGTGTGTGTGTGTGTGTGTGTGTGTGTGTGTGTTGGTGGTTGTCTGGGAGTAAATAGTCTGTTCAAAGTAACATACAGATGTAGCATTTTCCCTTTTGCTTCTTTTCCCCTCATAGTGGGCATTCAGAGCAAAAGCAGCCAAAGGGGGTTGCATTGGTGGGTGCTTAAGGTACCAGTGAGACAATGAAAGATGATCCAGGAAGTTGGAGTAACAGATCGAAGCGTTTAAAGGCTTAACAGATGCTAGAACCCTGCACAATTCTTTGTAATACCCACAGGCAGGATTTGACAACTCTGGAAAGTTATCACAGCAGCAACCATTTTATCTTTTGGCACAACATTCACAAGGTGAACAGTAGAAAAACAGTGTTAAAGTAATGTACCAGCATTGTGTCGTTATATATTTAACCGGCCAACATAGCGTTTTGCCAGATGACGTCACGTGCGTTGCAGCAACAGTTGACCCAGGTTCAATGTTTTTGTCAGGTGACCCTACATTGTTTTGTTGGAGCCCCCTGCGTTGACACCCCTGCTGTGTCAATGGACTGGCTCCATTCAAATGAATGAGAGGGCTGTGTTCTTTCACTCAGAGCTCAAGTTGGTCGGGAAGCGACCTTATTTTCTGCTTTATTTTAACAGAAAGCACGACAGGCAGACTAGAAGGCAGATAGACAGGAAGACAGGCTGGTAGACAGAAAGAGGTGGCTGACAGAAAAACATGTGTCCTAGTAAAAGGCCTGGAAAGCACATAGCTGATACAGAACATACTCTTAACCCCATAGGCTAAGTCATAAAGTGGAGACAGAGGGAGGCTTGGAATCATTATGCGGTGGGAAGCTGAGGGCAGTGTGCGATACTGTGGTTATGTCTCTGCTGTCTCAGCACAGCAGCAGACTTATTTTGCTGCCTCTAATTGTTAACGTTATCAGACTGTGACTTTGAACCAGGGAATACCATTTGGTGTGGGCATTTGTCATGGAAACAGACACATTTGCTTCAGAGGTACTTTTATTCTAAACAATCTCTGAAGTGGAAGACAGTTTAAGTATTCAGTTGGTGATTAATACAGTAATCAAGTATTTTATGAAGGACATTTTTGTATTGCTGTTTTGCAACCTTTTTTTTTTTAACTGTTGAGTATTTACTGGCCCAATACATATCACATCAAAGTAATGCCCATAGAAGTTGTTGGTTAATTTTGTCTGTGAGGCATGCCTAAGACAAATTGTTTCCTAAGTTAACATTTAAGACTCTCTTCATCACACTTTACCAACCAAATAATGACTTAAAGAGTTCACTTTGTTTTTCTTTACATTTTCTATGCATCTCATGCTCTTATAGAAGCCATTCTCAGATTAATGACATTAAAACTGACAGTGAGAAAATAAGAAAGATAGAGGGAGAGCCGTCTTCCAGGCTCTTGGCTGTTTTGCAGAGAAAGCGAGGTCTGCAAGCAGCAGGGTTACAGATGTGCAGGAATGTAGTGTATTTATTGTGTGTGTGTGTGTGTGTGTGTGTGTGTGTGTGTGTGTGTGTGTGTGTGTGTGTGTGTGTGTGTGTGTGTGTGTGTGTGTGTGTGTGTGTGTGTGTGTGTGTGTGTGTGTGTGTGTGTGTGTGTGTGTGTGTGTGTGTGTGTGTGTGTGTGCGTGCGTATCTAGTTTTAGGCATACGTTTGCATGTGTGGTTGTGCATTCATTGCATACCTGTGATGTTCAAGGAATTCAGGTGATTGGTCTTTCCTCTGACAGACGTGGTAATAGTGGAGCTTCTGTGATTGGTCACGCCAGAATGTGCTTCCTATTGTGCGATATCGTTTGCAATAGAACTATAGAATTCACTGATTCTAGAGACATTATTTTTCTTTTACAAGATTACCTTCATTATATCTCTCTTTAGTTTACGTTGCTGCTGGGAATTTAGCTGTTTTATGACTTTCTAACCTTAAATAATAAGCTGTTGTCAACAATGCACAGTAACTTAATTTTGCTCTTTCTCTCTCTGTCTGCATCTGATCCAGGGTCCCACCGGTCCACATGGAAGCTCAGGACAGCCTGGACCACCTGGGCCCAAGGTGAGTGGCCTTCTCCTAAGGCAGGGAGACATAAACAGCCAACAACCATTTGCAGCAATTGGTAACACAATTAGATTTGGCGGAAAAGGCTCTGCTGTTTGAGCAAACTTTCGATGAATCTTTGCAGTGACAAGGATTCTGCTCAGAGACATAATCCCCTTTAATGAACTCATACATCAACATTAAGTCTTTGGTAAATCAACTATACAAAATACCAGATAAGGAGGAAGTTGGGGTGGTGAAGGGAGCTGCAGCAGCAAACGGCAGTGGCGTGGGCGCAATCAGCAGAGTAAACATCATTGTAAAGCATATTGCAAACATCTTACGCTGATGAGCTAATACAAGTGTGGCTGCACTGCTCTGCCTGAATTGTTTCTATGCCTCATTTAAGTTCAGTGTCTATGCTCGGTCAAAAAATGATGTCACAATTCTCAATAATATGCAGACTTGATAATATGCTTAATCAAGCTACAAGTAAAGCAAAAAAAAAAACAGATTAGTTTTTATTAGTTGGAATATGCCCATTCGCCTCATTAGGCATTACCAACATCATTGACTACGTACTGGATAAGGCTAAGAAAACTAAGATAACCACAAAAATAATTGAATGATACCTAACCTTGGAAAGGATGATTATTAAGATAAAACTGACAAATTTGCAGACATAAATGGCACATAATCGTTTATAGAATTTTGTTGGAATAGAACTGTGTAAAGGTGCTGGTTTAAACATCATTGTAAAAAATCTTCATATTCCTAATGGACTTGGGTAGAGAATATATCTTTTTATGCCTTTTATAATGTGATGAATTCAGATTTGATAAAATGACACTAAAATGTAATGTTATGTGCATATTTTTGCAATACTGCATTTCTATCACGCACACCAGAAAATGGACCCACAAATGTACGACTCAGGTGAGTAAAGTTCAGTGGATTTATTAGCACGCTAATAAAACTAAAGGTAACAGTGTCCAAAAAATGACAGGCAAAGGGCAATCCAAAAAAACAGGCAATGGTCAAAAATCCAAAGGAAACAGGAACTCAGGAAAAATGCTCAAAGGCTGCACACTACGAAAACAAGACAGAAAATCACCAATTGTGACAATTTCTAAAGACATGGACAATTCCATGGTTATGTATTCTTTTGATGGAGGGCTCCATATGTAGTCTACTTAAATGGAATTCCCAGTTGAACTACTGATAGGAAGGATTTTGTTATGAAATTCGAGAAAATCCAAACAGTGCCGGTCACATAGAACACTTGGGTATTAAACCAGGTGGTTGATTGTATATTGTGGCAGTCTGCACCCAAAGTTGAAGTCTTCAAAGTCATGCACTTTCATAACCTATAATTTCCTGTCTAAGAAGTGATGATAAATGTGAAAGCACCCTTGTTTATGATGGCATAGTTGGTTGGATTTGGGAGTCATTATTGTACAGTAAAATTAAGATTTCAGAGAAGGGGATGACAAGCATGAGCTCTCTCTACCGCCTGAGGAAGTGTACTGTCATTGCCCATACTGGTCTGCCAATCACCAGTGAGAAACAGAACCAAGAGCATAAGATGGCAATGTCATTACTACAAAAAATCAAAGGACATTTTAACAGGCTTGACGGCAAGTATTTGACTCCTTTCTAATTAAGTTGTCTGTTTTTTTTCATTTGTAAGTGAGAGCCATCTCTCCCTAGGCAGGCAAATCATCGGATTTGTTATAAGATTTCTTATTTACTAGAAAGAGATATACACACAGTGACACTGCAGATAGTGGTAATGTATTTCCCCTTTAACTGTTGGCCAGTCGTCATAAACAGACAAAACCATTATAGCTCCTCCCACTGCATATTCTGAAACATTCATACCAATAAACCAGTAAACAGTTACTCAGTAAATCAAAACTTACTTAACACTTTTGGAATGTCAGAAGAACAACTGTAAATTATAAAAAGCTATTCCAAAACGTTTTACAATCCCTGATAGTCTGCTAATTCCACAAATAAAAGGACTCTAAAACCTGACAAATTGGGGGCCGTTAACCGTTCTTCCCTACATATTTTGCTATTTGTATTCTTTATAAAAAACCATCAAAGACACAATAAAAACAGTTAGCTAAAGCAAACTAACAAGTTAGGAACTGTTGCTCTCTCCTCCCCTTTTTGCTCTTGCTCTCTCCTCATATGCGGTGGTGAGGGGCAGGGTGGGGCGGAGGAGAGTACCAGTGTTTACAAAAAGAACTGGTTTTTGTATTGTATGTGTTATTTATTTTAATTGTTATATTTAATATTGTATTCATGTTTTAGGCCTAGACATGACCCAAACCCATATTATGCATGTGAAATGTGTCTGACTCTTGCCTGAATTTATCTTGCGTCTCAGGCTCGCCGCTGCTCGGTTTCTAGACCTCATCTGGAGAACTCTGCAGCTCATGTTGCTTGCCTTACAAGACCCTGTTGTGATCTCACCGGGTCACTGAATTGTCCTTTAAAATGTGCACTCAAGTCTGATCCGCTGTAGTTAAAGCTTTTATCAAACACAGCAGAGAATGACGTGTTGTTCCCTAAAGAGCCAATCTCTGCTGCTCAGAGAGTGTGCAAGTGGGATTAAACCAGACACAGCCAGATGTAGGCAAGAGTGATAATAATGAGCCAGTGTGTTGTCACAGTGTAGCAGGAAAGGCTGGATGAGACAAGGGTGGTTCTTGGCTTGAATGACACGCCCCATAGTCTAGATCGTTGTAACCCAGGTTTTTACCACAGGACATAATCGTGTCCAGCCTCATTAGCCATGACAATGACTTCATATGAAGAGAAAAAGTAAAGAAATAGTAAGTTTTTTAGCATTGGACCAGATGTAAAAGATACATTGCTACAACTGAGCAAGGATGTGGGCAGCTCCATGCAGATGGTTGTGGTGACTGTGGTCCCGACTGGCTACCACAGAATGTCTGCAAACACCATGCAGTCAGCGGGGCAGCAGTCATGCTTTAGGAGCAGAAACAAAGTATAAGTGGATGGTCCACCCTCCCCTCGTTTGACTTTCGATGTGAAACTTTCCTCTTGTAAGTGGATAGCGACTCACTAGGAATTGTAGTTTGTACATATACTGCATAGCTAAAGATGGGACACAGTGCCTGAATTGGACCAAAAAAGGTGCCAGTACCCTAAGTCAGTAGTTGCATGACTTGGATATATTTATATTTATACGTTTATCTTGTATGGGTGAACCCGAATACTCAACTATTCGACGATTCAATCTAAGGAGCCTGATCATCACAGTGTCTGAAAATGTGGTTATAAAACAAAGGACCATTCCATTTGCTATATGGGGGTGCTAAATGTCTGATTTTACATACAAACCCCAATTCCAATGAAGTTGGGACGTTGTGTAAAACGTAAATAAAAACAGAATACAATAATTTGCAAATCCTTTTCAACCTATGTTCAACTGAATTCACTACAAAGACAAGATATTTAATGTTCAAACTGATAAAGTTGAATGTTTTTTTTGCAAATATTCACTCATTTTGAATTTGATGCCTGCAACACGTTCCAAAAAAACTGGGACAGGCGTATGTTTACCACTGTGTTACATCACCTTTCCTTTTAACAACACTCAGGAAGTGTTTGGGAACTTTGTACGTGGAATTCTTTCCCATTTTTGCTTGATGTACAACTTCAGCTGCTCAACAGTCTGGGGTCTCCGTTGTCCTATTTTACACTTCATACTGGCCACATATTTTCTTAACTTTTTTTTTTTAAAGATTTTTTTTTGGGGCATTTTCAGTCCTTATTTTTGACAGGACAGCTGAAGACATGAAAGGGGAGGGAGACGGGGTAAGACATGCAGCAAAGGGCTGCAGGTCGGATCCGAACACGGGCCCGCTGCGTCGAGGAGTAAACCTCTATATATGGGCGCCCGCTCTACCAACTGAGCTATCCGGGCGCAACACATTTTCATTGGGAGACAGGTCTGGACTGCAGACAAGCCAGTCTAGTACCCGCACTCTTTTACTACAAAGCCACGCTGTTGTAACACGTGCACAATGTGGCTTGGCATTGTCTTGCTGAAATAAGAAGGGGCGTCCCTGAAAAAGACATTGTTTGGATGGCAGCATATGTTGCTCCAATTCCTGTATGTACCTTTCAGCGTTACAGTTTTTTTCAATTGCTAAAACACAATTTTACTAGGCTGGTTTTATCAAAATACTTAACACAATTCACAAAACCACACACCCAAACTGCAAAATACCTCATATATCCTGCAAAATGAAGCACTGCGACCAAAACTACATTATCAAAATCAAACTTTTGCACCACACGTCACACACTTCATTCATGTTACCAGATTTTTGTCTAACCAACTACACACTGTTGGGCATAATGAAAAGCACTCTCATCTTTAGTGTGCTTTGTCATAACACTAAAATATTTCAAATTGTAGAAAATTCTTCAGATTGTTCACATGCACAGGAATATTTGCAGATACACACACATGCTGTTGAAACATTTTTATTTTTTATTTTTCACCAAACAAGTCAGTGCAACATATGCACAACAGATATATTTACATTGGACTGAGCAAAAATATGCTCACAAAAAACAGTAAACTGAAAAAGAAAATTGCAGAATAAATGTGAAGAAAAAAATATATAGAAAAAAAGAGGCATCATAGTGCTTACTTCCTGATTAAAATGGTAACAATTAACCGTTGAGGTGTTTGGCAAGGTGGCGCATATGTTGGCCAATTAGCTCATGTAGTGTCATTTTGAATGGCAGTGTTTTGAGATGGCAAATATGTAACTTTATGTCAGATTGTTGTGTCTTATGCAGAGAACCGTGTTTAGTGCATTTAAAAAGTGCCACTTTGAATTGCAAAATGTGTGTTTAGACTTTTGGAGACTTGAGAAGAGGTTTTGCTCTCTGTGTGTCAGTTTAAATAATTGTGCTATGCATGTCATTTTAGTGTGTTAGCAATTGGAAAAAAAACCGTAATGGTGCCTTCACAGATGTTCACTAACACATCCCCATACATCACAGATGCTGGCTTTTGAACTTTGCGCTGATAACAATCTGGATGGTCCTTTTCTTCTTTGGCCCGGAGGACATGACGTCCATGATTGGACTCGTCAGACCACAGCACACTTTTCCACTTTATTTTGGAATGTGTTGCAGGCATCCAATTCAAAATGAATGAATATTTACAAAAAAACATTAAAGTTTAACAGTTTGAACATTACATATCTTGTATTTGTAGTTTATTCAATTGAATATAGGTTGAAAAGGATTTGCAAATCATTGTATTCCGTATTTCTTTACATTTTACACAACGTCCCAACTTCATTGGAATTGGGGTTTGTAGAATTGCTTGGTTTTCACCCAATAAATCATGATATATAGCATTTTGGTATAAATATCAGTATTCATATTTAAAATACTGTTAATATCAATTAAAAGTAAGGGTATTCATGTGGACAAAAATCAAAAGTGCCGGTACTTAGTACTAGTGAGTACTGGCCCATTTCAGGCACTGACGAGACAAATATATGAAAGTACTTTTCATAAATGTTGATCTCTTTTTTTACCTCACCCCACACACGTGAAGAGAGGAATGTTCTGTTTCCCTCCTTGATTAGTCAAACAGCATAGGGAGATGGATGGACTTTTTCTCTCTCACCTCTGACCTTGCCTGGACAAGTTAAGGGTTGCTGAGGGTGTCCGATTGATTATTATGAAATATGAGGCCACCTGCTTGCTCGCTGTTCCTTCATGGCGTACACCCACATGCATGTGCACACATAAGGAAGAAAAACAGCGTCTCTAAAGCCGTAGTGACCTGTCGGTGAGTCATTCTTACACCCCCAACCCTTTCGTGGAGGCGGAATAGAGATTGAGAGACTCTTTGTCTCAGCTTGGGAAAACATCTTCTGTTGAAATGTGTTTGGTTACGAGGACAAATGCCGAGGAATATATCGTCCCTGATGCTAAGCTTAGTTGACATGTGTTTTAAGCACACTCTGAAATGTTATGACGACGTGCTTGCAGGACTTAAAAGAGCATTTCAATCTGCTTGAATGACTCTGCAATTCATTTTTTTTTCTTTTTCCTAAAGAAAGGAACCCTGGCTTTATGCTGTGGTAGAATTTCTGCTCTCCCACCCCCAAGCTTTTCTATGCCTCAATAGCTGTCAGTCAAAACAATGGAAACATGATGCTCAAAATCTACTGCGGTGAATGTGTGGATCTAAGGCGTCAAACAATGGCTTAGCACCTCACACCATAACCAGCTGAAAAGCTACATAATACATATTATATTCAGAACTTCTGTACACACCACATTTTTTGAATAATCAGAGAACATGTTGTAGTGTATGTATTGATGCTTAATGTATTAATGTATTTTCTTACTATGTGGCTGTTCCTCATTCTCAACTGGAACAGCTTAGCATTACGTAGTTGAGCTGAAATTATGTGGAAGTCTCCTAACAATGCTGCTTTGGCATGCCATAACACCTCTATAGATGCAGCATCCTCTGGAAAGATTATTTATTTAAACTTTATTTTTAGATGTATGACAATAACAAAGATTGTATGACCCTAATCAACAACAGTTTAGGAAGAAAAGCCCTGTTGAAATGTGATATTGCTGTTCTGTGGAAATGCACCTAACATCAGCTCCATTCTGGCAGTCTCTTTGATTTATTATTCGCCTTGTGGGAATTACACATGTGGTCTGGGATTGCACAGAAACTGAGTGAGGTCCAGATCCTCAAAGGCATTTGTGCTTCATTGCTAAGTGTTATTGTTTTGCTTAGTCACTGTGAAGAAATGTGGAACTCTGTAAGGATTTCTAGATCTGTCCGTAGTTGTAAGTATTGTACTTTAAGATAAAATGATTCTTTAGAAGCTGTACTGTATTGAGAATTGAACAGAAATCAAACAACAATTTAGAATTTCTTTTCATATTAAAAGTCACTTAAAATGCCTTTTAAAGAAAAGCTTTAAGCATTGATATGATTCACTGATGTCAGTTTATTGTGTGGAATTTCTCATCATGGTTGAAAACTGTTCATAGACTGGCTTTAAACTGTGACAGCTACAAATTAAGGATGAACCACAGACGTTTTTTTAGAAAGCAAAAGTGGTCTCTTCAAAAACAAAGGGTCCTCACACATACTCAGATTCTGGTACCCTTTGCCAGTGTGGATGGTGCTTGCCAACGCTATGTCTCACTGTTATTGCAGAACACACAACTCCCTCTTTAAAGCCTGCATTGTCGTGTATGGAAACAAACTGATGAAACCATATATTTTAGAAAAATGTGGATGTAATAATGACTTCAACCATAAATTTCTAAAGGGAGATTTTGAGGTCCGTAACTGTTTGGAACCACAATGCGTTGTCATTTAAATGTCAGTGTGGTAAACACCACAGTTAGCCATGTAACTGTCCTTACATCATCTTGTGGAAGAAGAACAGTTGAGGATCTTCTATAGTACTGTTGACTTCAATTAAGTTTAATATTTATGTGGCGCTAGCATCTTGCTACCATTAGAGGAACTGCATCTTAAGGCATCTCCACATTGGCCTCCACACAATGCCACAGTTGTTGCTCCTTGCTTATAGCCTTAATGAAATAGAAAGCAAACAAAGAGTGTATGGGCAAGGCAGTCCAGATTTTAAGGAAAAGAAAACATGCAAATTCAGCCTGCTTACTTTACTTGCTTACTCACAAGTATTGTACTTAAAATTACAAGCTATAATGCTGGTAATGAAACTAGGTGTTTCATGACTGTATTCAGGCATGATTAAAGGTCCCATGACATGCTGCTTTTTGGATGCTTTTATATAGGCCTTAGTGGTCCCCTAATAATGTTTCTGAAGTCTCCCAAAATTCAGCCTTGGTGAATTACAGCCACTAGAGCCAGTCCCACAATGAGCTTTCCTTAGTGTGTGCCATTTCTGTGTCTGTAGCTTTAAATGCTATTGAGGAGGAGAGAGGGGGGGCAAGGTGGAGGGTGGGGGTGTGGCCTTGACCAACTGCCACTTTGCTTGTTTGAAAGCCATGATGTCTCTCTCTCATGGGTGGGCCAAATTCTCTGGGCGGGCAAAGCAGAGAAAGGGGAGGTAACCTTGCTCCTTATGACCTCATAAGGAGGAGATTCCAGATCGGCCCATCTGAGCTTTCATTTTCTCAAAGGCAGAGCAGGATACCCAGGGCTCGGTTTACACCTATCGCCATTTCTAGCCACTGGGGCAACTCCTATTAATGTTGAAAAGTGAAATGTTCATGCCATGGGACCTTTTAAATAAGAAAAAATAAGAAGAATTTGTTTGACTATGTTTCTATTCTAGGGTTCAAAGGGAGACCCCGGGCTGTCTCCAGGCCAGGCTCCATCGGGAGAGAAGGTAAGAGATCTGCCACCGTCAGGTTCCCTGTTCCTCTCCGTGTTTCTCTCAGTCCCTCTTGTTTGTCACAAAGTATTTACTCTTTTGACAGTGATACTTGTCTTGAGACATGTTACCTGAGCTGGGACTTATGCCTCCAGTTTTCACATCCGTCCTCCTACTTATCAGTTATTTGAACATAATATTGTGAAAAGGATCCTAAAATGTTGGTTTAGATCATACAGCATAATGGTTTATAATGAGTAATACAAATCTGCATATGATGAGTAACTAGCAACTTAACATTTTCTAATGTTTGGATGATTAAAAAACAGTGTTTTGGATATGTTTGTTTTTCATTCAGCAACTCATTTTTTATTATTATATTTATTTATCTGCTAAGCTGGTCTCTCTTACGCTCTACTTCCTCTCCATTCTTGTCTCTGTTACTTCATATATCATCACAGTGATTTTAATAAGCAGCACTGCTAAATGTCTTGAACTAGTTAAGCTCTAAAAGTATCTTTCTCCCTTCAAGTTGTGATGCTCTGTGCTCTCCTAGAAATCCCCTAAGAAAAACTGTCATCACTTCTCCCTTCAGAGCATGCATGTTCAATTTCACTTAACACCAAACATACAGCGTGTATCCACACAGTGTTTGTGCAAATTCATCCTGATGTCATCCCAACAAATTATTGCAAACCTCTCAACACTCTTTGTCATCAGTCTCTTGTAGTAGTTTTGAGCCATTGCATCGTTCTCCCTCTCTTAGCATGTTTGTCTGTATTGACAACATTTCTATTTCTCTAATCTCCATTGACCCTCTCACCTCACGCTTTGTGTCTTTTTTTCAGAATAGCCAAATATTGGTCAGCATACTGTTGTTATTAAAGCAGCTTTAATATAGACAGATGGTAGACACTGCCTGAAGTACAAAAGCACTTTTTAATTGTCCGTCTCACTCACCTGTAGAAATCTACCACCTTTTTCTGCTCAAGAGAAGAATTTTTAACAGTATCCTAAATAACAAATAGTCCTTTGAACTATTGCACTGTTGTTCATTCGTCATCTGAGATTCAAGATTTATTCATTGTTAAATAATGTATACTAAATCAATTTACCTTTGTCTGGGTTAACTGTCAGAGAGCTAAAGGAATTCAATTTTCTTTTTATAACATACTTTTCTACAGTATTCATCGTTACAATGCCTTTTATAAAGCTTTTGCATTGGAATCCACAGATTGCTTTTTATAAAAATGTATATGGTAATGCAAGGTATTTAATGTTACTCTCTCTTTCATTTGTTCCAACAGGGTGACAGAGGTCCACCAGGTCTTCCTGGGCCGGATGGATTTCCAGGTCCACCGGTAAGATTAAGTTTATTACAGTAAACTACTTGTGTGCCTAAACCAGCAGCTGACGCTGAAGACTTACTTTCAGAAACTATTTTTGTATGATGTGACCAAGTAGATCTGTTTGCTGATTTTCAAGATTGCTGCTTATATAAAAAAATCTAAACAGCACTTTACTGCTTTACTTCTTTAAGTCACCTGTATTAATGAGAGAACATGAGGCACACATATTATTTGTTCATAACAGTTAAAGGTTGGTTTTAAGAGCAAAGTTTAAGGGTTAAGAGCTTGCATACAAACACGTATGTTCAAAACACACTTTTTCCTGTGTGCACACACACACACACACACACACACACACCGTGTCAGTGTTCCCACTCTGTGTTAGCCACAGATGTTAGCAGAGGCCTCTTAATGTGATTAGTATTAGGTTACCCTACAGCCCACCCTGCTCATTGCCTGTCTTTAGTCTCTCTGTCTTTTATCTCAATGGAAAGAAACCTATACAGTATCTATGACCTTTTCTTGCTAATCTTTCTTTCTTACTTCATCTATCTACATCACACTGTGTTTTCTTCATCACTGTCTTTGCATACCTCTGTCTCTGCAAATAGCTCCGTCTGTGTTGCTGTCCCTCTCTCTCAGAGCTTCAGAGCTAGCTGTTAGGATGTGCTGCTGCCTCTCTTAAAGTTGATAGACTTTGAGGTCAAAGGTCATCCAAAAGAGGAAAGGCACCCTGTCCAGGATCAGGGGGTCAATGACATGCACAATATCCCATGCCTCCTCAGGTCAGCAATTGTCATGCCCAAAGATGGAGAATTTCATGGACGCTGCTATCAATAAAATGAAGAACACTGACATTCTCCCCATGTCCGCCAGTGTGCACGTATTCACACGCGCACACACATGCCCTCTGATCTGATATCTCAGATTTGTTTTTATGCTGTAGTGCGTTTGATTGACTTGCTCAATTGCTGTTGATGTGCTCAGCATAGCTGTTGCTAGAATTGAGCATGTGGCCTTTACAGAACAGACTTAATCTGCTATAGTAGGTCGCCATGCTGCCCACATGGCTATAGTGTCACAGTTGTCCACGTAGCCTCTTCTTGAAGCTCTGTGTCTAGTCTCCACATAGCTGGCCTTGACCTTGCCTCCCAGGAGGCCATCAAAGTGTTTGCAGTAGCTGGACCTAATATACCCAGCACATGAACTGTGCCCCGTCAAGTATTTCCAGAGGAAATTACTGGCCCGGGTCCTATGCTCTTTTACCCCAAGTGGGCCTTTTATTAATTGTGAAAGTTCATGTGTCACAACCTCGGAAGCACACAACGGAGTCAATGGTACCGCGCAAGAAGATCTCTCGCTGCCCCAAAAAAGATAATGACCTGGCCCTGACCTTGTGTTTTGGAGCCGTAAGCATCTGTTGTTGATAATCAAGTCGAAGGGAAAAACAAAAGGGCTTAAGGGAAGAAAAGCTTTGCTTTACCGAACAATAAATCCTGTTTAGTTTATAAAGAAGTAGTGCTTGTTTAACCAAATGCGGAATTTGGCTATGGCACAAAACGGACTCTGGATTAGAATGACACAACTATTAATTTTATAGAAAGTTTTAAATGCGTCAGTTTCCTTTTAAACCTCACCCACACTACTCTGCTGTAGGGCAATTGGTCAGAACCCAAAATGGGTCATGGACTAGTTCCCGGAAACACTACACGCAACAAACATGATCATGTTTCTCTTTCTGAAATAGAAAATGAACCATTTAAAAACACACATGTCACATACTGTATTATCGCCAATTCCATCTGATGCACACATGTGCCCACACACCACCACCAATCTCCCTGCTCTTAATCTCATTTCCAGTCTCTGCCCAACAATAACAGGAAGTACAAACCATGTTTGGATGTATGGATTTTAACACTGAACACCAACACACATTTTAAATCATGCAAGTCAGTCTTGCATGCATGGGAATTTGCAATCAGAATTCGCCTACTAGCCCCCAAATCACACTTGGCGTACCAGTTCAGAGATCAATAACTGTGAACTTGGACCTTTACTGTAAAGGGGTATTAAAATGATCCAGACTATTCTTACATCCCAACATGCCATCACATTTTATTTACTGTCAGTTATCTTGAAGCAAGTTGTTTGTTTTACCGTTTGTTGTTCTTCTTTTCCCCCCCTTTGTTAGCAATGCTAGCGGCATGGCTTAGTGATGGCAATGTTGGTCGTTCGGTCCACCACTTTGGCCCAAACTAAAACATATCAGCTATTACATGGATTGCCATGAACTAATGACTTAAGTGATCCCCGGACTTTTCCTCTGACCCCACCTTTTAGTAAAATGCCTCGATAACTATTGGATTGATCGCCATGGAATTTGGTATAAATATCCATTGTTCCCAGAGGGTTCCTAATGACTTTGGAGATTCCCTGACTTTCACTCTAGCGCCACCATGAGCTTCTGTGTGAAAATCTTGACAACCATTGACGGAATTTTCGTGTAGTGCTACCATCAGGTCTAAAATTTGATTCGACCAATACTTTTGATGAACAAATGCCTGCAAAACTACTGTCATTCCCATCAGCCTCAGGTGTACTTGGTAAACATTATACCTGCTAAACATAAGTATGCTAGCATTATCATTTTGAGAATGTTGCTGTAACATGCTGACATAAGCATTTAGCTCAAAGCACTGCTATGGCTAAGTGCAGCCTCGTAGAGCCGCTGGCATTACTGTAGACTTTTACTCTTGTTACTGTCTATGGTGTATTTGGGTGAAATGTACTCAAAATACATTTCAGTCAGGAACACTTTGTCAATAAATAGATTTTATTCATCTGCAATTTGTATTTGGCGGTATGGCTCAGTTCTGGGGCCTCCCTGCCCTTCAATCTGCATACATGGAAAGCCTTAAAGGTGCCCTGCCACACAAAACCGTTTTTACTTGCATTTTTTTGAAATATGTTAGATCCATATGTGTTTGTGTTATGTTGTTAATGTGAAAATGAACTGCTACCTCCTTTGTCAGCTCTAGCCACTGAAAAGAAATAAGCAGAGAAATCATGCCAATTACAAAAGCTGGTCAGTCTGACATCATGTTGCCTGAGCTCATTACTATTCATGAGCTCGCCCAGTTGGGCTGGGTAAAGGATTCTGACAGCCAGGCTCTCATTGGCTAGCTGTTAGCCAATCAGATTCAAACAGCTTAGCTTGTTGAATATTAATGAGAACTGGCAGAAATCGAGCTGAGTCTTCCAGTAGGCTTTCTATACCACGCTAGAATGGCTTGAAACAAGGAAACCAAGACATTTTTTCAGTCCATGGTAGAACTTCAGACATTACCACAAAGTAATGAAATACGTGTGGCAGGGCACCTTTTAAGCAGGGAGAGCAGCCTCAATGACAGCAGACATGACACTGATTACTGTAAGTCAGACAACATAAATATGAATTTAAAAGGAGGAGCTAGGGTGGAGGTGGTTTGCAAGCGCTAGCCGAGATGCAGCAAGGTAGGCTGGGAAAAGTAGTTTAAATAGAGTGCTCTATTTGGAAATTCAATCATATGCTTAGGAGTAAATCAGCTGAGCCATCAGCTGGTGTGCTGGCTTTGGGACTGTCAGCTATGAGCTGAGATAATAGCCAAGCTTGACTCCGTGACCTGCCTGAACTTACGCTATGCTCCATTTGTTTTATTCCATTTTCTAGGGTCCTAAAGGTTATCTAGGGCCAGCCGGACTGCCAGGAGAACAAGTAAGTGGTGTGTGTGTGTGTGTGTGTGTGTGTGTGTGTGTGTGTGTGTGTGTGTGTGTGTGTGTGTGTGTGTGTGTGTGTGTGTGTGTGTGTGTGTGTGTGTGTGTGTGTGTGTGTGTGTGTGTGTGTGTGTGTGTGTGTGTGTGTGTGTGTAGGCAGGCAAGAGAAAGAGTGTTATTTTGCCAGAGTTCAGCAGTTGTCATTGGTACTGATGGGACGTGTGTCGAACAACAAAAGCCTTAAAGTCGATGACTCGACACACATTCTGCGATACAGTGAATACGTGTTCTTTCTTTAAACAATGTCTTTATTCATTTTTCATTGCAGTTACGATTTTAAAACACCCCCCATCCCGCCGTCCCAACCCACAACATTATTTCTCTCTCAACCTCAGCTGCACTACAACAATCAAAAACCAAAAAACAAATTATATGAAAGCATCACAGTAGCATCTCCCCTATGTCTTCGTCTTTAACAAACCGGTCAAATGGCCTCCAGATTTTTTCATACTCCCCCAATTTGCCTCTCAATATGTTAGTTTTATCCAAGGACATACATTGCGCCATATTCTTGATCCAAGCACCAAATGTAGGTGCCTCCATTTTCTTCCACATGAGAGCTATATGTGAATGTGTTCTTTGTCACAGCATTCATACACAAAGAGAATTAGACCATTTACACATGTACACACACACACACACACACACACTTAAAACACACAGCTGTGCCTGTGTGCGTCACCAGCCAGACCTTTTATCATCCGTTTATCTCTGTCTGCTTGATGGCAAAACACTTCACCTCTTCAACGTAGTAACAATTAACGAGCCCATTATACAGACTCTCTTCACATGCCCACATCAGGATAGCGATTAAAGGAATAACAAAATTTACTGGATGCTGGCACAGTTTAGATTATTACTGATTGAAAAAAATTATTTTTTGGTTTGAGATTGAAAAATCTAAATTTACGCACCTAGTAAAGTAATATCAGGCATCGATGAACAACAATATAAAAGACTCAAGGATTTATTATAGGCAGACAATAATGGTGAATGTCAGCAGAAAATGAAGATTGTTGTGAAAGATGCTGATTGCACCTGTTTAAGGTCTGTGCTTTATGCAAAGTCGCAGATAACAATAGTTATTACAGCAACGGTTGATTGTTTTAAATTGAGCATCAGCTTAATTGTTTAATATGCAAAGTGTCAGTTTAACAGTGGGCTGAAAAAACCCAGCAGTGAGCCAGTGAGGGAGGGGTGGGTTGGAGGGGTGCAGAAAGGTACAGTTAATAGACAGGGTTGTCATGGTGGAGGCTGTCTGGAATGAACAGTGCTCGTTTTATTCCTCAGTTGGCAATGCTGGTAGAGGTCTGTGTGTCTCCTCTTTCACTTTATCCATCCATCTAATCTCCCTATTCACCGTTCATTCTCTCTCTCCCTGTGTCTCTCTCTCTCTCTCTCTCTCCCTGTCTCTCTCTCTCTCCCCCTGTCTCTTTCTCTCTCTCTCTCTCGCTCTCTCTCTCTCTCTCTCTCTCTCTCTCTCCCCCGTCTCTTTCTCTCTCTCTCTCTCTCTCTCTCTCTCTCTCTCTCTCTCTCTCTCTCTCTCTCTCTGTGTTGCAGGGCATACCAGGACCTCCTGGGGAAGCCGGGGCTGCAGGTTACCCTGGCAGGCAGGTGCAGTGAAAAATACAAAAATATGCTTCCAGTTCCTCCATCGATCCTCTTAGATTCTTCATTGCTCTACCAAGAACTCTACAGAAAATGCACAGCAATGATAATGATAACTGCATAAGGCACACTTCTTTCTGCTTTCCTATGCACGTTTTTTAACAATTTTGGATTTGGAATAAAGCAGTAAACAACAGATTTTTCCTCTACAGTATATTGAAAATGTAGCTAACAATGAAATGCATAAATGAATGCAGTAGGTTTCCTGATGTCTTTTCATGTGTGCAGTCTGTGGATTTGTCCATGTGCACTGCCAGCAGGCTAGATGAGGAAATATAAAGTGCAACTCAAAATATAGCAACAACATATGTTTTCTTTTAGCTGTCTGTCAGTCAAACTTGCTGTATTTCTCTTATCAGACCATTCAGAGTCTGGTGTGGTTATGTTTCCCTCACCATGTGAAATCATTGACCTTGCCCGTACTGTACAATAGGTCCACCTCACCTGAGTCTTTTCTTTTTTGCAGGGCTCAGCTGGGCCACAAGGTAACCCGGGGCCTAAAGGTGTCCGTGTAAGTACAAGTGGCTCTTTGCTCTACATTTTGCCCTCTTTTCTTCAGCAGCTCTGGATTGAATACTTCATTTCCTGAAAGGATTAGGACAGTGTCAGGCTCACAGCTTTGCTCCAGAGAGACTGCTCGGAATCTGAGTTGTATTTCTGACATACAGCCTGATGTGAGACTGCTTGTGGGGGCTGCTCCGGGCTCTGGGTTGTCTTTATAAAGGCTGACTGGTTGGTTCATTCCTCAGCAAGCAAGAATGCCCTAAAAACAGGAGAACAGGAGAAAGAGAAGATGATGGAATACAAACAGATGGGAGAAAATACGAAAGCAGACGAAAGGGAGTCAAATGAGTTAGTGCAAGAAGGGACTGAAGTGGAGCATTGCACCCCAGAGAAAGAGGATAGCTGGGATTACTATGTCAGAGTGAGGCAGGCAGCAAGAAAAAAATAAAACAAAGACAGATGATACACTGATAAGATGTGAATGTGAGAGTATTTGAAAGAGAAAAAGAAGGAGACAGGGTTTCACAAATTACTCAAACCTACTGACTATATTTTATGCCAATTGACATAAAAACTTGAATGCAGCCATGATATTGCTGCACAAACAAAATCTCACGTCAAGAATGACAATACAGCTAATTTATTTTAGGGTTTTACATTAAAAAAAAATTATAATTTGGATGTTCTGTACATGCACAAGAACACACATGCATTCTCGCGCATGCCAGTGACGCGATACATAATCCTGCCAATGGTTTCACATTATTCCACCGATCGACAGGTGGTGGTAACACGACAAGATATGCAGCAACGTGTGAGCAGACTGCTAGCAAGCAAACATGGTTGTAAACAATGCTGGATTTAAAATACTTTTTTGCATTTATTTGAGTAACGCTTAATGTAAACATAATTTTGGCTTGTTTAAAAGAACGTAAGAAAACTTTTTTGCACACCTCTTTTGTCGGGCAGGTGCGTAGGATATGATCAAAAGTAGCAGATCAAAATTTTTAAGAGAAAATCCCGCACACTGACCATTACGCAAGCAATAATTTATTTAGAAAAATACAACGTTTCGGTCTCAGACCTTCATCAGGTAAATTCACACATTCACCTCAACCATAGCCTTAAATAGTTTGGTTGACTAATCATGACCAATCAGGTCCAGCTCTTGAATGACGTCATTCATTCACTTGTTTACAAGAAAAAATGTCAGGAGAGTTTGTATGGACAGAATAATTCCAAGGGGGTAAGCTTCGCTTCAGAACTCGAGCCATCTATGGCGCCATTTTGTTGCTACCTAGCCATCACCTCCTGTTAGCATTCCGCTGACCTCCATTTTTTTTTTTACGTCACTTGAATGCGAATAACTTTACATCTGAAGCGTTTAAAGACTCTATTTGTCCATTGTTTATTTCTAAAGAAACACGACAATGTATAAAAGGCTCCATTACCTTGTACCTCACGTTATGGCTCCGTAGCAGACGTTTTTGTAAAAATAGGCTAACGATTGTGTCATAACCAAGTGACTTACTGTCGCACAGTAGAGGAATTACCGTATAGTACAGGAGAAGCTCGCAGGCAGTTTCGACATGTTAGTTAGCAATAATTAGCCTGTGCCTATGTTATCTCCTTACATATACCTACACTCTCCATCTCTGTAAGATTGGGAATGATTTAGATTTCTCTTGGCACAGCTACCAGAAGACTTCCAACTTTCAGACACGTTGCTCACGTCACATTTACGTTGTCTCTGTCAGTTGGAGGCTGCGCAGTAAAGCTGGCCATCACCGGAAAAGGGCTTCTAATAGCCTTCACTGGTCTCCGTCCAGAGCAACGGGGTCTATTGGTCCATTTTATATATGTCAATGAATAATTCACAGCAGCCAGTGGCACAAAGTATTCCTCTAGGGCTTATGGGTGGCGATGTTGGTCTTCCATTTGGTCTGTGTGACCTAGTCTATATCCTTCGCGTTCCACTTCCGGGATTGCTCCGGTGCCGCAGGAAATTCCGCCGGATGCTTGTATTTTCCATTTCCTTCTGCTTTCTTTGTGTTGGAATTTTAAATTCAGTGGATTTATGAAGACTACTGTTGACTGCTCCTCAGATCTCTGCATTGTAAATTGAGACAGCTAGCTAGACTATCTGTCCAATCTGAATTTTCTCTTGCAGCGGCTCTGTGCGGAGTTTAGCACCGCCCATGACGATTCTGATTGGTTTAAAGAAATGTCATTCCCATCCCGAATGCTATTTGGAGTATCCAGATCAAGCTGGTCACCCAAATCAGCCTGATCTGGCTACTCCACATAGCATTCCCCTGAACGTTTGTCCAACACCACCATCAGGCCAAAGTTTCCACCTGTACACAAGACTGATAGATTGTTGCACATACATGCTACTACTATGTGAACAGTAATTCCTATGCTGCTGCTATGTGACCTCAATCATATCATTATTTTATGATCACAAGGTATTTAAGCAGTGTGCAGTGTTTATGCTAAATAGAATGAAGGTATTGTGGGAAGATTGTTTTATTGAGAAACTGCATCACACTGCTGAAAAATGTGTTGTATTGTTTAGACAATATTGTGATATGAAATATTGCTGATTTACAGGGTTTCATTGGGCCTCCTGGCGTTGCTGGGCCACTGGGGCCAGAGGGGGAGAAAGTGAGTGATGTTTGTTAAATGCACATGATTTCAAGATCTTTTTATTCACTATTGTGCTTGGACACATATTTCATTCCCAGTAGTATTCACATGTATCTTTAATAATGTCCTCTACTTCATGTCTTCCCACTCCATTTGTTTTCCCCTCATTTGTCTGATACCTCCCTGACTGAGGTTTGATAGATGCCAGCTTTTTATGAGATATTTGTTTTAGCACTTTGCCCTTATCCACATGTTGTAGTCAGCTCTTTTCCAGTACATCTTGATAAATGTTGAGCTACTTACTACTTACAGATGTATGTCACATCATCTTTTTACTCACAGTCATTTGTTCATTTTTCTGTCCTTTTTTTAAACTATTGGGTGAAAATAAAATGTGCTTGGTAGCAGTTATTTAAAGCTGTCGTTTAGGGCTTTAAAATGATTAGGTTATAGAAAGAATGTGAGGAAAATTAATATTTTCCATTTAGGCTATGCCTGAATGATGTCACTCCTTCCTTCATTCTTTTGAGATTAAGTCTCAAGGAAATCCTTGTCTTTTTGCTTTGTTGTGGCCTTTTGCACATCAGCTTAGTTTGTGCCAGGAGAACTTTTATTTCAAGGTGATGAAACAATTGTCTGAATTCTGGATCACAATAGGCCATGTTAAGAATCTCTCAGTAAAGATTTATTGTATTAGAGGAGGGTGGTTTCCTAAATCTATTCAGATAGATGAATACATGAGGTGAGCCTCTATACATATTTATAATCATTTTAGTCCAGTGGATAAAACTTGTTACACCAATTCCTCCGGAGCAGCACAGTTTCATCCTCCATATTTGAGTCACTTATCCACGTTTTTCTTTTCTAGGGCATTCCTGGTCCTGTTGGAAAACCTGGCCCCAAAGGAAGACACGTAATAATTAATTTTGATTCCTGCCATAGCTCATAGTTGCTTCGACACGCAAAAATATATACCTTTGTCATTTATCAGAAGCTATGAGGAGACAGCTGCAAACGTGATTGTCTGTGTTATCTCATCTGGAACATCAGGGACATTGTAAAAATGGATAGAAATGTTATCCATAATGTATACAGTATATCCTCTTAAAAATAGCCATACTTCCCATCCAGAAAAAGCCCCAGGGGCATTTCAATTCATTTGTATGCTACATCAGCTGTGAATGTGCTAAAGCAGCAGGACACTGAGGGCCACTGGTTAAACATAGCAGAGAGAGAGAAAAGAAGACAGAGGAATAACTCCTTTAGACAATAAACAAAGTGTGGCAAATGACATTGGAAATATGATGGCAGGTATTTTGGCATAGGTCCTGCAATGCCAAGTTTGTTCCCAGGTGGGATTGGAAAAACAAATAATACAGATCAAGATAAAGACAATTGGAATGTCAAGGTTGGGCCCTCACACTGTGAAAAGTTAATGTTTTAAAAACAAGCCTTAGCTTCTCTGTTGAAGTTGCCAAGTGGGCAGTCAGCCCAGTGTCTGTTTCATCCAAAGAGTTTTTCTCTGAAACATTAAGTGATGCGTCTGGCTAACTGGATCAAAGTCTGTGGCCTCAGGGCTGTTGTAAGCCCATCCAGAAGCTCACCAATACACTGGCTTATCTTGCTTCATTAAATAAGCATTATTTTCATACCATGTCAACGCAAATTTGCTCAACCGCTTGGGGAAATTGCATGTTGAATGCTATATATCAAGTAAAGGTTAGATGGTTAGATGGTTAGAAGTTAAGTAACAGTACGAAAGTAGAAAAAGCAAAATGAACTATTGTTCATTCACTTGTATTAAGTGTTATATACTGGCAAGTGAAGGGATTAATTGGCAGTGGTAGCCCTGACCTTTTTAAATTGAGTGTGGATGTACTTCCCCCACAGGGTGTGGTGGGTGATGCGGGGGAGAGGGGGCCTCCTGGTCCTGATGGCAATGAGGTGAGAACTCTTGTCCGCCTCCTGGTGAATTCAGCTGTCCCCCTTTTTTTTATCCTACACTTTTGATCTACCTCTGGATGTTATTTCACCTTTCTGTCCTCCATCTATAAAGCTTGAGTCTCCCTGCTTGTTACTTGTCCTCTTTCATCAGTGACAATGTGTGCAAATGCACAGTACTGGGCTATTTCCTGCATAAACATTATTCAGATTCATATGCTAAAGTTATTTTGTCTTTTAGTATTCTTTTTGTCATGTAGCCTATGTTTGCCCATATACAAAAACATTAAGTTACACTTACAGTATTTCCAATGTAGCCTTGGGAATGAGGGATGTGCAATACTGTAAGTGTCCTGTCCTGTGTACTTAGGATGTTGCTGTGATGTTTCACAGGGGCCTGTTGGTGGGATTGGCATTAGCGGCTTTCCTGGTCTGAGGGTGAGTATCAGTTTTGTAATATTATCATGTCTAATAATGTCTTATTTTCCACAGCTAATGGCACTATGTTTGATCTGTCATTCATTTGGCTCACAGTTCTACTTCTGTCTCCCCTTTAACCTGTTTCTAAGATTGCTTGTCTGTCCATCTTTCTGTCTACTTGTCTGTCTCTAGTGGTTAGATGTTTGGGTTTGGATGATGGATAACAGGATGTGCTGTTTTTCTCCATGAGTGATGAATGTGAATTGTAATGCTGCCATCTATTCTTTTGGTTAGTAGTAGTAAGTAGGGCCGTAGCTTATTTCTTAATGTTAATGACTTCAGAAATATAAGTTATCCGCAGGGACTCAAAGGAATAGAATATAAGTAGAGCTGCACGCCATGTATCCTCAACACTACTAACTCCATGGACATGACAGTGCCAAAAAAGTAAACTACACTTCCCACATGTATAGTAATAGAGATGTACATTACTCTGACCACAGTTGTTCCATGGTTGGATACAGTAAAAGTACCCTAAACATATGGGAATTTGAAATGCACTATAAGTGGTGCACGTCAAATTTCAATAATGAAAATTAAAAAAAACTCTGGTGTCCATCTGCCAAATGCTCCATAACCAATTGGGAGAATCTGTCTTATTTCAGCAGTGAGACTAATTCTAGACTGTCACAGATCTAGTGTAATAGAGAGCATGCTGTCTTTTCACTGCAGAACTGTTAAAAAGGCCTCTAAAACATCCCCTGTTCATGTCAGAAAAATAGATACAACTGTACACGGCACCTTTCCTGTGCCGTAGTTTCAAGCTTCATTTACACTGGTTTGCTGTCCTCATAACATGTGGATTTATTGGGGGTGCTTGAAGGGTCACTCAGTGTGCACTAGACACATCTGGATGGATGGGGTTTCCTTAACCTTCACCTCAGCTACTGGCTGTAAGTCATCTTTACTACAGACACAGTCAGACATGAAACATGCAGCCATGTATCTTTATTTTGTTTTTACACAAACAAGGTTACACACGTACAGCAATCAAGTGATAGAGAATACCACAGCTTTGAAGTAAACCCACCTGGATATTTCACTACATCTGATATTTTAGTTTCATTCAGTGTGTCATTTCAGAGTTGTGGACTAACATGACCCAGCTAACATGATGGGTCATGGCACCATGTGTCCCTGTAGAACTTGCTAGTAAAATTTACTAAAGCAAATGTATTGTCACTCCAGATTAACTGAAAAAGAAATTGGTAGCAAGCCTTTGTTTAACTCCATGTCTCAGGACTCAGTCAGGTCTGACGCTCCATAGATCAGTTTGTGTGGTCTGGAAAGAACAGGATGTGCACACATGCATACACGAATGTGCTGTATATACCACACACACACAAACACACACACACACACACACACACCACACACACACACACCATCTCTAAATTAACGATAGCAAAAGATAAAACTTTTCTCATCGGTAAACAGTAGTAAATGTGTCTGGTATGTGAAAAAAACATTTAGCGATGGTGGGCTCTCTGATTTATTGCTGATTACATGCCTATTTAAAGCTGATGTAGTGGTTACTCTTCTTTATATCAACAAATCATTGCCTGTAAATACTTTTGCGTAATCATACATGAGAGCCAAAATACTTACACCGCCTTAATCCCGCCTTTGATGTAATTCATATTTAGTCAACTTTCCCGCTGAGTGATTTTGACACAGGATAGATCTCACAAAGAACTTTGATTTGACATTGAAAACTCATTTTCACTTCCCACTGTCAAACACACCCTTGTGGCTCCAGTTGTGCTCGCTCTTTTATTGAAAGGCATTTACACAAATTTACAGTAAGTTAAGCTTTAGTTAAGTAATCGGAACGGGAGCAGAAACAGAGCAGTATTTGTTCTGGTATGCAATTAATGTCTTTGCCAGTGTTCGACTCAACAAAATGTGATGCAGCCAGACACTTTTTCACTGTGTGTGTGTGTGTGTGTGTGTGTGTGTGTGTGTGTGTGTGTGTGTGTGTGTGTGTGTGTGTGTGTGTGTGTGTGTGTGTGTGTGCGCCCGTGTGTTTCTGCTTTACCACTCTTACCTCAACCAGTTTTTCATCATTTACACGTGTTATAGTGAGGCCTGCATACACAGTCATTTTATTGTGCTTTCCCCACTCGCATGGTGGTCAAGTATATGATAAATCTAGTGTATGATACACCGGGTGCTGAAGCTTTTTATGTTCGATTGGCTTTTCTGAGGCTACAGTGGTTGTGTTGAAACAAGAGGAACAGGAATGCTACAATCTGGTTTTGTCAAGTCTTTAATCACTTGTCTTCAGTGTGGCTGGGAGATAATGGTTTGGGTGATCTCTAACCACCTGGCAGTCAGGGTACACCACAGCAGCGTGGGATGTTGATGTACCAGATCACTTCAGCTGGGCTGGTGAACATCCGAGTTTTGGGTGGAACCTTCTTTTTCCCAGCTTATCTCCTTCTTTCAGTACGTCATTTTTCATGCGTTCGCTGTTGAAAGCTTCTTTTGATAAAGCGCATGTGATTCATTTCCGTCCTGCTGCAGTATGGCAGTGGAGCCACAGCATCAAAGACCAGCCTTACCGGCAGTGGTTGGTGTAGTCTAATGTATTGTAGTGGGTATACTGTACTGTATATATATATATCTGCCTTTGGGGTGGGGGTGGGGGCATATCATAGTGGGGGGTCTGGGTGTCCTCCCCCAAGGAAGTTTTGAGCATCAACGACTTAATTTCCTGTATTCAGATACACTTTTATGCACCACTTTACGGTGGAAATACATTTATTTAGCCTATGCGAAGAAGAAAATAACAGATGACAATTCAAAATATATCAAAAATATAATGGAAATGGTATGTTGTTGCGTGTCATTGGGCATTTTTAAATGGGTATATGGAAATCCTGGAGCTTTCCTAGTGGGTATACTGCGTATACCTCCTGCGTATCACGTAGACTACACCACTGCTTACACGGTCCAGACGGACCTCTTGTTTAAGGAACACGTGCTTGATGCTCTCACTCACCTCTCACTTACACTTTTTTTTGCATAAAGACCAGGCTGACAGTTTCAGTCTCAGGCCTTTGACTGCAGAGAAGTGAGATACAAAGGTTCAACGTTCCTAATGCCTATACATCCAGGTACAGAGGCTGTATTTAGTTAAATGTGTTTTTGTCTGTCTGTGTAAATGGTGCATATGTGCATTTGCTTGCACATCCTTAGACACACACACACACACACACACACACACACACAGACACACTTTGTCGGCAATATAATCACTTCTGACATGGTTTTAGCAGTCAGCGGCCAGCCAACTGCCTGCCTGCTTGTAAAGGGTATTTTTTTCGTTCCAGCCAACACATTCTGGCCATTCTTACCTCCCCGCTGTCAATTAGAGTGGATGTTGTGGGCTGGCAGTGGTGAGCAGCCCAGACCCATACAAAACAACTGGATACACTGTCAACATGGCTTAGTTGTGTTGTAAGGTTGTGACAAAAAGGAATGCTCTGTGTCGGAAACAGCAGATAGTGTTGATGTGAAGACAAACGTCCCTGCCAAGAAGAAATCGGAAACATTTAGTGTGAAAATGCCATTCAGTGTCAGTCAACAACTGTGGGCCGGTATCAAAAGTGTCTGTGTGTTTGTGATACATAAATTCCAATGTGTACCTCCTTCCCTTCACAGGGGGACCCAGGGCCTGAGGGACTGCGAGGACTGCCTGGTCTGGTGGGACCTCAGGTAGATTAGACAGTGGCTGCTGTAAATGCTCAAAACAAAAAAACAAAAAAAGGAAAATACTGTACAGTACTATCAAATTAAACCATTTAAATCCGTAAAATATCTATTGCTTAGTAAGTTTCAAAACGTTTACCACAGTGTCAACTTGTATCAGCCTCCTTCTTGGCTTTACTTCATTTGCAAATCCCTGCTTCAAAACAAATTATGCCATTGAAGTCACTAATCTTCCCCCTCCCTCCCCCCCTTTTTCTCTAATGGACTGATTATTCTACTTTCCCTCCCTTCTGTCCTTTTCCTGTGGCAGGGCCCAGCAGGACGAGCCGGCCTGCCTGGATTGAAAGGTGATAAGGTGATCTAAATATTTATATTATTGCAGTGTATCTGTGTGTAATGTGTCAGTAGCCCAGCTTGCATAATACTACATATTACAAGTGATCCTGTTAACATTTGGATAATGCAGCCACTAAAACAAACTCATATTCAATATCATGATGAGAGACAGTGTTAATATGTTAAATATTAATGTTGCTCCACAATTTCTATTGGTTCTTTACAGTGTTGCCATTTGTTTTCATGCTATTCAAACTGCATTTTGATAGCAGCTTGCCTTGAAAGTTTACCATACTTTTGCATAATGTTCATATACAGTTATGTGCTTTATGTACAGGTATATATCTCTCATCTATGGTCGTATTGTGATCACTGTGTCAGAGTAGTGTTGTGTTATATCTCTTTATGATACTGTGAAATTCAGGGTGAAGTGGGACAAATGGGCGAACCAGGAGAGATGGGGTACCAAGGTGATAAGGTAAGGACGTCTCCCATCACTCAAGCAAGATTTTAGGTAAAACACAGATGCACACCATCTGAACATTACGTACATGGATTTATTATGACCAGCCATTTGATTTCATTGGACATTTTGTTCCCAAGCTAATCAGTCGAGGCTTTATGAACTGTGAATTCTGGAGTAAAAATTACTCAATACTCATCTTTTGTTGAGAGCATACTGTATGCCACTTGGTAATACTTGTACAGTTCATTCATTTTTTTTCTTTTTCTTGATTGTTTAAACATCCCAGAGGTGCTCTCTGTTTACCTCCTGCTAAGACAAATTATTTGACAATAGCAGAATCAATAGAGGAACATGTTTAGCCTTTGCTAAATTAGGAAAAGAGGAACCAAAACATTATTTGAATAAATGCAGATGTTGATTCATTAATCACGTGAGGTCACCACATAATGCTTGTCCCATGTGAAAAATGGTTTGTACACACACACACACACACACACACACACACACACACACACACACACACACACACACACACACACACACACGCAGTAACACACACACACAAACACACTAACACACAAAGGGTGTGTAAGATCAGTTTGAGATTGTTATGCCTCGTTCTTTCAGGGTGTTGCTGGTGCACCTGGTCCTACTGGGCTAAGAGGGAAACCAGGACCACCGGTATGTTCGTGTGAGTGTGTATGCATCTGTGCAGCCAAGGGTGCATGTGTAGACTTTACTGAAGGTGTATTTATTCGTGCATTTACATGAGGGTTTGTGTGTGTGTGCGTGTGCGTGTGCGTGTGCGTGTGCGTGTGTGTGTGTGTGTGTGTGTGTGTGTGTGTGTGTGTGTGCACACGCGCTCGCGTGCGTGCATGCCATTTTATGCAGATTTTGTACAGTGAACACAGTGTACCACATTGAGATCTGGAATCTACTTTTGTTTGCTTGTAAACTGAAGTCAATTCAGTCGCATTCACAACACATCAGCTTATTCGTGCACTTGCTGGTAGTGAGCTCCATTGAGGGAAGCACGACGTGGAATGCGTCTCTCTATGACATAGTTTCAAGTTAGCACAGTTTTCGAAAAAAACAAAAAAAATTATTTAAAAAAAAAAAAAAAAAAAACCCTTTTGGTGCAAAAAAAAAAAAAAAAAAAAAAAAAAAAAAAAAAATGGGGGGGGGGAACCCCGAGAGGGCGGGTAGAGAAGTAAATATTTTGTTGTGTTACTTTCTAAAAAAAAAAGGGAGGGGAAAAAAAAAAAAAAAAAAAAAAAAAAAAAATTTTTTTTATTTTTTTTTTTTTTTTTTTTTTTTTTTTTTTTTTTTTTTTTTTTTTTTTTTTTTTTTTTTTTTTTTTTTTTTTTTTTTTTTTTTTTTTTTTTTTTTTTTTTTCATGTAAAAAAAATAAAAATAAAAAAAAAAAAAAAAAAAAAAAAAAAAAAAAAAATTTTTACTGTTAACATAATGTTTTATTGTTTGCATCGTAAAATAAATGCACATTTCCCTGTTGTACTATGTGCTTTAGCAATATTATGTGTCAATATGGTCATGATAATAAAGCCTCTTTGAATTGAGAGAGAGAGAGAGAGAGATAGAGATAGAGAGACCATTTAGCCATTTAGGGCAAGTGTCTAACTTGTATCAATGCTTACTTGGTTATTTGCTCTTCACCCATCAGTGTAGGGCTGTGCAATTAATTGCGATTTTAATCGCGATTTGGATTTTGGCTTCTAACAAAAACGATTGTTTTGCACATTACGTTTTGCAAGTAAACTCTTATTTTAAACTCTTGTGTTCTGAATGAAAAGGAAAAAAAGTTCAACGGGAAAAGTATTAAGTAGTTTCACAGTTCACTGTTTTTAAAATAACAAAAAAATGCAACATCTTTCCAAAAGTCAATGAGTAATCGTGTTAAATGATCGTCATTCCAATATTGACCAAAATCATCGTGATTATGATTTTTCCCATAATCGAGCAGCCCTACATCAGTGTGATTAAGCATCATGTCAAATGGCTATAACAACTCAATGTGGCATCACATTGAGTCAGTCAGCATTATTCAGATCCATACTCGATGAAGGAATAGAATGCATTACCTACGGTATATTTTGACAGAAGGAACACATTATAATTAAGGTGGGTTTTCTGTATTTTAAACAGGGTAAAATCGGTGAGATGGGGGCACAAGGACCACATGGGCCTCCAGGACCAGAGGTAGCACACCAGAGGACCTACTGATCGTTGTGACTCCATGACCTTCCCTCTTTTGCCAAAAAAAAATGTCTTGAACATCTCAAAATGGGAAACAATGAACATAACCAACAACATAACATGATGATGTCTTTTTACTTTGGTCATTAGATGACCTTTCAATGATCTTATGGCTTTTCCTTCTCTGGCCACCATTACATCAAAAATTCAACTCGTATATTATATAGTATGTGATAATCAAACAGGCCAGTTGCACTACCAGGTCATTGCCATGGTGTTTGCTGAACATAACCATTTACTTTACATGGCCTGAAGAGTGATCCTGATGTTTCGTCTGTTGAAACGAGATCCAATCCAATCCACTTTATTTATATAGCACAATTTTAACAAACACAAGGTTTCCAAAGTGCTGCACAAAAAGATAAAACAGAATAAATAGATAACACAATAAAAGCACAGAGGTACCCAATATAAAGATAAATGCAATAAAAATTAAAATAAAATAAAATAAGTAGAATAAATAAAAACTAAAATGCAATGTCCGCACACAATTAAAATAAGCAAGTATACACATAAGATCAACACTCTACCTGGTGTTAAAAGAGATGGCTCTAAGAACAGTAAAATTGGTGATTTAGACTTTTAGTCTTATTAAAATATTAAGGGTTTTATACAGTGTTGTTCAATGAATAAATAAATTGAAATTTTACTAGGGCACACTGGCATAGGTTTAAATTATTCATACCTCACTTATACCGTACTGACATAATTTCAGTGTTTCGGCGATGGAGACATCAATCAAGGCATCCCACTAGCCCCAAAACCTGCGAACATAACGTAACGTAATGCATTGTAATGTAATGCATTTCATCAAAACAACTTTTATCTCTTGTCCCTCACTTTCCCTGTTCTGGCATCTCCCTCCAGCATGTCTGTGTTTTGGATGTTCTGTAGAATACCTCCCCTTTTGTCACAGAGGTAATTGTTGATCAGAGATGGCAAAAGTACTCACTTCCCATACTCAATTAGAAGTACAGAAACTTGTGTTAAAAAATACTCTGGTAAAAGTAGAAGTACTGATTTAACTTCTTTACTCAAGTAAAAATAACCATTTTTTTTATGCAAAGCTACCTGGACCACACAAATGTCAGATAAGGCCAAGGATGATTGGGAATGTCTTGCTGCTTGTCTGCCGATTCTCTGGGATCTCCGTTTTCTTCATTTTCAATCATGTCGCCGTCCATACTTCTATGTGCTAACGTTACCGCCATCAAGCCACAATGATTTACCGCAAATAAATGCCGCCGAATCTGTCGAGTCGTCTTGTAGTGGTGCGTCAAGTGCAACGTATATTCCCATCAAGTTAGATTGAATTCGGCATTGATGACGTGAAAAATGATAATGGTTACTTTACTGAAATTATTTGAAACTAAAGTAACGAGCCAATTTTGTAAAATGTAAGGAGTAGAAAGTACCGATATTCGTGTTAAAAATGTAAGGAGTAAAAGTAAAAAGTCAGTAAAGTAAAAATATATGAAATAATCTACTTGAGTACAGTAACAAAGTATCTGTCCTTTGTTACTTCCCATCTCTGTTGTTGATGCTTCATCGTATGTGAAAAGCATGCAAAATGTCAAAGACACACTGCAGTCAGGAGTGCAACATGACCATAGGTCACATAGGCCACAGCTAGCAGGCATATTTTTCTGAAATGAGTGATGGTTGTCGTGGCAGGCGGGCCTGAATGTATTCAGCTTCTTTGAGCTCCGTAGCAGTGCATCACTATCCTTACATCAGTTTTCAATGAACCTGCCTATATACTCAAGAAAGGCCCCACCCCTATGTCTGTCTGATACAGATTCATGCAGGATGCCTTCAGTGATTCGCAAAGAGGAGCTGCTGTAGTACATCAACATACAAATAGGCAAACATTACAGCTGCCATTTGAAATGCAGTATAATCCTACCCCTCCTGTACAGAGATGAGTTCATTTAAAGTGTGGGATCAAGCTCCACCAGTTAGAATGGTGACTCATGGCAGGTCAAATAATCATAACATATAATAATAATTTATTTATCCTGTTTTTTGCAAGGGATTTCCTGGGGACATTGGAGTACCAGGGCCCAACGGTCTACCTGGACCAAAGGTATATCAACATCTCTCTTTCTGTCTCTCTTTCTCTACCCCCCTCTCTCTCTCTCTCTCTCTCTCTCTCTCTCTCTCTCTCTCTCTCTCTCTCTCTCTCTCTCTCTCTATCTCTCTCTCTCTCCATCTCCGACCATCCAATCATTACTGTAAATTAATCCAAATGAATTCTTGCATTTGGCTGTGTTTTAGGGTTTGCAGGGTGTCAGAGGGCCGCAAGGTCCGCTGGGTCCTCAAGGAACACAGGTGAGACAATTCAATACTTAACTTATTTCCATTTCATCTGCTCGGTTCTTGACTCACTGATATGGAAAAGTGGAAAATATGGCTCATCAAGAAGATGAACTAACACAGTGTTTCTTATCTATCTATTTAGCATCTAGTCATATCTCAAACAGTTGCAGCTTAGATCCTAGTGATAGATCCTAGATCCTTTTTTTTCTCTGACATATCTCTCGGGGCATTTTCCACTGAGTGATGTCATGATTCATCATTGGGTGCTTATAAAAATAAGGCTGAAAGTTTTCCAGCCCTGAAAAAAACAGAACAGAAGCCTTTGACAGGTATACACACACACACACACACACACACACACACACACACACACACACACACACACACACACACACACACACACACACACACACTTTTCTATTGTGCTGAATGTTACAGCATTGACCTGGCAACCGCTCACAGAGCTGTAGTTGGCCAATGTACTCTCCTCTAACACACACTTTGCTGGTATGGGGTCATAGCAGCTCAGTCAGATAGAGTACAGAGAAAAAGCAGTTTGATACCTGAAAGCATAGACTTGGAAAGTAACATTTATTCAAGCGCTGTACTTGAGTACAAGTATAAAAGTGGATTACATTTATCTGACAGCTGTAGACAGTGGCGTAGGTTTGGTTTCAGAAGCTGGGGGAGCCCAGTAAGAATGGCACGTTAAGATTTAGGAACTTTAATATTGAAAGTTGGAAGTCATGATTTTGCAATGACATTTACTGCGTGTGCATTTATTCATGTTGTTTGGTGTGCCAGCTGTATTTACTAGTCTGTTGGACTCTGCTGTGTATATGTGAGCATGTGTTTGTGTGTTCGTTCGCAAATATTTGTGTATTATGATCTGTACTGTGTTTCTGCAGGGTGATGAAGGACCACTTGGACCACCTGGCAGCGCTGGCCCTACTGTAAGAACTCCCTGATTCTCATATAGTATATACACAAATACACATAGAGATACATGCACACAAATGGAGCCTTTTGTAGGTGGTTTGAATTAAACAATTTGCTTAGATGTTCTATTAGGGAGCAGCTGGGATGAGATGTGATACATACATTATTAACTTAGATTATATAACTAACAATCTTTTGATCAGTACGTGTGTGTGTGTGTGTGTGTGTGTGTCTGTCTGTCTGTCTGTCCGTCTCTCTGCCTGTCTGTCTGTCGTTACGTCTGTCTCTCTGTCTCTCTGCCTGTCTTTGTAGGGGAGACCAGGAAGGAAAGGCTACATAGGCGAACCTGGCCCCGACGGTTTAGAGGTGAGTCTAGTTTATAACATTATATCATGCCACAACATTGTAGAATACAGAAGTGTGTTAGATATACGTACATTGTAGAGTTGAAAAATGGATCACACAGTCAACTAAATACGATTCATTTTGTGTCTGAAAGAAGGCACACTGGTTTTGGTTAAATACTGTTCATGCCAGACTGCAACTGAAGTTCATTCTTGAAGATAAACTGTCAAAAATGCTTGCTAATATTCCTATAAAACCATGTCAGTATCCTAAGAGGAAATCATGTAATGTGTAATGTCTTAATTTTAATGGGATCATATTTATTTATTCATTTATTTTGCTTGAAAAGGAATAAGTAAGGTATTTTCCATTGTAAAGTGTGAACTATTTCATCCCGTCACATGAAAACACTTTGATTTACTTCGATTTTAGTAGTACCAAAAACACATGTCCAATGTGCATCCTAAAGGAAGTATGTAGGTTTGTGCATAGATTAGCTTTTTCCATGTGTACATTACAGTTGAACTATTTAGACATTATTGTTGTACCTAGTTATTTTTGTCTCAATTGCCATTTCAAATTATTAGATGTTGAGAAATTGAGAAAAATTGGAAGAATGCCTGTGAATTTGTTGTAATACATGGAAATGGGCCTATGTTTTCTTCTTGTTAGCTTCATGCCATTCACCTGCTAAAAGACCTGTGATTCCAAAGAAATTTAGAAACAAATCATCTGCTATAGCTATTTTACCAGAACTGAATATCTCCATCTTTAGAAAACTCTCACTGATAGTCGTATGGCTTGTACAGTTTAAATTATTTAACTTTCAGTTTCACTTTTTTACTTGAGCAAACCACAGCATTCCAGACTTGATCCTCACCCTATTTTATTGGCTGAAAATGGCTTTTATACGCACCACAAATGCTGTGCTATGATTATGGTATCATGTGTTTAAAGATTTTATCATTCTATATTATTGGCTAGTGCTTCCCTCTGAGTGCCAATGTCTCCATGTTTGTGACCGGTTTATAGCCTAGACTAACTGTGTTGTAAACATGCTTTAATTAGGAGAGAAAATTATTTCTCCCAGGGCTATCATCATATATACTGACAAACCGCAATGAGAAGCAACACAAAGTTATTCACAGTCCCATGCAGTGTGTGTGTGTGTGTGTGTGTGTGTGTGTGTGTGTTCCTTTTTACACTTGTAATATCCTGTGTCTTGTGCTTGTGGCAGGGCAGGATGGTGTCAGGGGTCTCTTTAATTACAGGAAGCTAACCAGCACACTGTTTGATGTTTTGTGATTGCAGGGAGAGAAAGGGGACATGGGAAATGTTGGAAAAATTGGACCACAAGTAAGTTGATTTCGCAGTTGTAATGTACAGGACTGACATTAATTAACAGCCTTTCTGCTGTTGATTAGTAGCTTCTCATTAAATCCCTCTTCAAAAGTGTCATTGTGGAGTCTGTGCTGTAGATTGTATTAGCTTGAGTTCCTGTCCTTACATTGTTTTAATAGTTTGCTTAAAGATCAATGTACATGCGACATTGAGATGATAGCGCGATGCTTCCAAAGTTAAGTGAATTAAATCCTCCAGTGTGGGAACTGCTGAGGAAGTTTAAGGAACATCTTCTGATGTCTTGCTGTTTTCATGACCAACTTTTAATTTTGAGAGAGATTTGGATCCTCTCCCATCACCAAATACGTAGTGTTCTCATCACGCAATTGGCAGAACACCAGAGTAGAACAGAAGGAACACCAATCAGAGTGTCAAAGTCACCTCATTTTGGTTGCACATTTGTTTCTGGCTCAAAGCCTGCCAAAGTGTGTTTGATGTCTGATGTTTCCCAATAATCATACTTGATAATGAATTTTGTCAAAGTATCATAACTTAAGTAGAAAACGTTGAGCCAAAATGATGTTGGTCTTTGTCCGTCAAGTGCCTTTGCCAGTGTCCCAAAACATCTGTGTTAGGATTGTTTCTAAATCGACCAATGAACTGCAAAATCACGGTTTCCTATGTCTGTCTTTCTGTTTCATGCTTCGGTTAATGCTTTATACCCAGCACAAATACTCTAGAGAATTGTTGGGACATGTTTTCCCTTTGTTAAAGCGCTCAACTGCTCTGAACATCCAAAGTATGTCCGTCCTTCCCGGAGCCCCCTTAATGTTAATATTTGCATTCTGTGCATGGTGGAAGCAACCAAGCGGGCCATGTTGGACTGTGTAGCTGCAGTGCACATATGAGAGGGATTAAGCACTTACTGAGTAGAGGGGCCTTTGAAGCCAAGGAAGAACCATGGGGCTATGCAGAGAGAAACATATGGAGGCTCTAATGAATGCCATTACATCACTTTCCACATAAAGTAGATGTGTAAGAAACTGAGATAGAAGGTTGTTGACTAGTGCAGGTTAACCCAGGGTTGATACAAGCTGGCCACCCATCTTCACAGAGTGCCCCTGTATTACCATAATCTTTTCCAAAAACAGTTTAAAGTGAAATTTGACTGGAGGGTTTTACAGTTTAGTGTATTTTAGTCAATTTAGATTGGTTGCTGAATGTTCCATTTTTACACCACCATCAAGTCCATGGCTAATAAAACATGTTTCAGTCCTCAATTACCAAAGGCAACCACAAATGTGCTTTGAAATGTAGTTCACATGTCAACCTCTGTGCTTTGATTTTCATGTCAGTGACTCAGTGTGTACTTACATGTGTGCTTGAGAAAGAGGCACGTGTGTGGGAGAGCCATAATACTCTCAACAATAAGTGACATGGGCTGTATTTCTTCCCTAACTGTAAGGTTAATGGTTATACCAGTGCTTTTTGATCCCATGCTGTGTCTGAGAAACCAGATCGCCTTCAAATCATTACTGTAAAAGCTCCCATGTCAAGGCCCTGTCACATGGAAACCCCTTTAAACCATTTCCTTCTGTTAAATGATACAGGGTACCACATTGTCCCACTCTGTGTCCCAATTAAGGGATTTGAGGTCAATTTAGAGCTCCTGTTCCCATGCCTGCAGGCTGCATCCCCTCACAGACACTCTGCAACTAATCCGTCGCTCAACTGCTTTACTTGCATCCAACTGGATAAAAACCTTTTAGGTGATGATACATGAGAAACACGCTGTCAGCCTTTCTAGCTGAGTTAGGGAGTAGCAAATGGAACAAAATCTCATTGTGTTTATCTTAGTGGCCTGTTTATCGATCTGTTAAATTGCAATCAGTTTCTTTTTGTCTGTCTGTCGCTCTCTCTGACTCTTGCTTTCCCTCTCGTTCACAGGAAACATAGAGGGATACAAAAGAACATGTACTATATGATTATGTGACAGAAGTAAGAATAGCAGTAGAATCTTGTAACCGTTTAACAATGTGAATATATCATCCTGCAAGGAGGCAGCGCAGCGATGGAAATGGGCCCCTTACAACCACACAGAGCCGCAGTCTGACCGCGTTGGCTTTTGTGGTTGGCCAGAAGTGAGACCATGGTCTGCAATTGGGCAGTAAAATGAATTATTGCAGTAACAACTAACCAGCCACCCATAAGTTTTACTTTTGGTCTGGAGTTCTAGATTGTCCAGTGGAGAGGCTGGCACTGGACCAAACCACAGCCCCTGTCCCGGATGATCTGGAAGTGGTTAAACTCCTCCAAAAGCTCTTGTTTGTACATAAGCTGGTATTTTCCCTATGAGGACTCCTTTTCTAAGTAATGTGTGTCTTTTTGGGGCCATCTGTATTGAGTTACTTGCTGTGATACTACCATGCCCATAGTAGTATATATCTACGACGTTCCACTTCCGGGATTGATCAGTTGTTTGTGTAAATTCCGGTGGATTTATGAGGACTATGGTTAACTGCTCCTCAGATCTCTGCAGGGTAAATCCAGACAGCTAGCTATACTGTCTGTCCAATCTGAGTTTTCTTTTGGACGACTCAAACAACCTTTGAACGTGCACGTTCCACCCAAACAAGTTCCTTCCCGAGGCTATTTGCAGAGGCACCGTTGCTCCGTGCCGCGCTTAGTGCCGCCCATGACGATTGTGATTGGTTTAAAGTAATCCCAATAAACCAGAGCACGTTTTTCTCCCATCCCGGAATGCTGTGTGGACTCGCCTGACCCTTCTCCGCAGCGCTGTGGAGGAAGGTCTGGCAATGCGAGACTTTGCCCATAGTAATTCCCAATCATTGATATTGTGCACAGAAACTACAGTATGTTATAGTTGCTTCATGCCAGACAACATAGTTTAGTTCCATGATTCTGTGACCTCTTGCATTCCAGGTCCAGTCTTGTCATAGCAAGTTGGGAAATGACCCTTAGATATATGATGATCAGGTCCATACACATACTTTCTTCTGATGTGTTTGTTTCAACTCTCCTCTCCTCTCCTCTCCTCTCCTCTCCCCT